>NW_028120647.1:0-181456 GCF_965178545.1 Coloeus monedula | reverse complement strand
TGGTTTTCTGAACCCTAACCCTAGGCATAACCCTAACATTAACCCTAACCCTAACCCTAGACACAGCCAGAAATCGGGCATTGGGCTGTGTCAAGTTGCAAACAGAAAGAAGAGAAGAGAATAAGTTTGGGGCAGTGTTGTGTTCCCCTTGGCATGCCTATCGCATGATCAGTATCCTTGGAGCTCTGGGCTTTGTGGTTTTCTGAACCCTAACCCTAGGCGTAACCTTAACCCTAACCCTAACCCTAGACACAGCCAGAAATCGGGCATTGGGCTGTGTCAAGTTGCAAACAGAAAGAAGAGAAGAGAATAAGTTTGGGGCAGTGTTGTGTTCCCCTTGGCATGTCTATCACATGGTCAGTATCCCTGGAGCTCTGGGCTTTGTGGTTTTCTGAACCCTAACCCTAGGCGTAACCCTAACCCTAAGCCTAGGTGGAGCCTAAAATATATGGGTGGGCTGAGGCAAGCACCAATCAGGAAGACAAGAATGCCACAAGGTTCGGACTGTGCGGCACTTCTGTTGGCATGCCTTTCGCATTGTCAGTGTCCTTGGAGCTCTGGGCTTTGTGGTTTTCTGAACCCTAACCCTAGGCGTAACCCTGACCCTAAGCCTAGGTGGAGCCTAAAATATATGGGTGGGCTGAGGCAAGCACCAATCAGGAAGACAAGAATGCCACAAGGTTCGGACTGTGCGGCACTTCTGTTGGCATGCCTTTCGCATTGTCAGTGTCCTAGGAGCTCTGGGCTTTGTGGTTTTCTGAACCCTAACCCTAGGCGTAACCCTGACCCTAAGCCTAGGTGGAGCCTAAAATATATGGGTGGGCTGAGGCAAGCACCAATCAGGAAGACAAGAATGCCACAAGGTTCGGACTGTGCGGCACTTCTGTTGGCATGCCTTTCGCATTGTCAGTGTCCTTGGAGCTCTGGGCTTTGTGGTTTTCTGAACCCTAACCCTAGGCATAACCCTAACATTAACCCTAACCCTAACCCTAGACACAGCCAGAAATCGGGCATTGGGCTGTGTCAAGTTGCAAACAGAAAGAAGAGAAGAGAATAAGTTTGGGGCAGTGTTGTGTTCCCCTTGGCATGCCTATCGCATGATCAGTATCCTTGGAGCTCTGGGCTTTGTGGTTTTCTGAACCCTAACCCTAGGCGTAACCCTAACCCTAACCCTAACCCTAGACAAAGCCAGAAATCGGGCATTGGGCTGTGGCAAGTTGCAAACAGAAAGAAGAGAATAGAATAAGTTTGGGGCAGTGTTGTGTTTCCCTTGGCATGTGTATGGCATGGTCAGTATCCCTGGAGCTCTGGGCTTTGTGGTTTTCTGAACCCTAACCCTAGGCGTAACCCTGACCCTAAGCCTAGGTGGAGCCTAAAATATATGGGTGGGCTGAGGCAAGCACCAATCAGGAAGACAAGAATGGCGCAAGGTTTGAACTGTGTCACACTCCCGTTGGCATGCCTTTCGCATTGTCAGTGTCCCTGGAGCTCTGGGCTTTGTGGTTTTCTGAACCCTAACCCTAGGCGTAACCCTGACCCTAAGCCTAGGTGGAGCCTAAAATATATGGGTGGGCTGAGGCAAGCACCAATCAGGAAGACAAGAATGCCACAAGGTTCGGACTGTGCGGCACTTCTGTTGGCATGCCTTTCGCATTGTCAGTGTCCTAGGAGCTCTGGGCTTTGTGGTTTTCTGAACCCTAACCCTAGGCGTAACCCTGACCCTAAGCCTAGGTGGAGCCTAAAATATATGGGTGGGCTGAGGCAAGCACCAATCAGGAAGACAGAAAGGACGCAAGGTTAGAAATGTGTTGCACTCCCGTTGGCATGCCTTTCGCATTGTCAGTGTCCTTGGAGCTCTGGGCTTTGTGGTTTTCTGAACCCTAACCCTAGGCATAACCCTAACATTAACCCTAACCCTAACCCTAGACACAGCCAGAAATCGGGCATTGGGCTGTGTCAAGTTGCAAACAGAAAGAAGAGAAGAGAATAAGTTTGGGGCAGTGTTGTGTTCCCCTTGGCATGCCTATCGCATGATCAGTATCCTTGGAGCTCTGGGCTTTGTGGTTTTCTGAACCCTAACCCTAGGCGTAACCCTAACCCTAACCCTAACCCTAGACAAAGCCAGAAATCGGGCATTGGGCTGTGGCAAGTTGCAAACAGAAAGAAGAGAATAGAATAAGTTTGGGGCAGTGTTGTGTTTCCCTTGGCATGTGTATGGCATGGTCAGTATCCCTGGAGCTCTGGGCTTTGTGGTTTTCTGAACCCTAACCCTAGGCGTAACCCTGACCCTAAGCCTAGGTGGAGCCTAAAATATATGGGTGGGCTGAGGCAAGCACCAATCAGGAAGACAAGAATGGCGCAAGGTTTGAACTGTGTCACACTCCCGTTGGCATGCCTTTCGCATTGTCAGTGTCCCTGGAGCTCTGGGCTTTGTGGTTTTCTGAACCCTAACCCTAGGCGTAACCCTGACCCTAAGCCTAGGTGGAGCCTAAAATATATGGGTGGGCTGAGGCAAGCACCAATCAGGAAGACAGAACGGACGCAAGGTTTGAACTGTGTCACACTCCCGTTGGCATGCCTTTCGCATTGTCAGTGTCCTTGGAGCTCTGGGCTTTGTGGTTTTCTGAACCCTAACCCTAGGCGTAACCCTAACCCTAACCCTAACCCTAGACACAGCCAGAAATCGGGCATTGGGCTGTGTCAAGTTGCAAACAGAAAGAAGAGAAGAGAATAAGTTTGGGGCAGTGTTGTGTTTCCCTTGGCATGTGTATGGCATGGTCAGTATCCCTGGAGCTCTGGGCTTTGTGGTTTTCTGAACCCTAACCCTAGGCGTAACCCTGACCCTAAGCCTAGGTGGAGCCTAAAATATATGGGTGGGCTGAGGCAAGCACCAATCAGGAAGACATGAATGCGCAAGGTTAGAACTGTGCGGCACTTCTGTTGGCATGCCTTTCGCATTGTCAGTGTCCTTGGAGCTCTGGGCTTTGTGGTTTTCTGAACCCTAACCCTAGGCGTAACCCTGACCCTAAGCCTAGGTGGAGCCTAAAATATATGGGTGGGCTGAGGCAAGCACCAATCAGGAAGACAAGAATGCCACAAGGTTCGGACTGTGCGGCACTTCTGTTGGCATGCCTTTCGCATTGTCAGTGTCCTTGGAGCTCTGGGCTTTGTGGTTTTCTGAACCCTAACCCTAGGCGTAACCCTGACCCTAAGCCTAGGTGGAGCCTAAAATATATGGGTGGGCTGAGGCAAGCACCAATCAGGAAGACAAGAATGCCACAAGGTTCGGACTGTGCGGCACTTCTGTTGGCATGCCTTTCGCATTGTCAGTGTCCTTGGAGCTCTGGGCTTTGTGGTTTTCTGAACCCTAACCCTAGGCATAACCCTAACATTAACCCTAACCCTAGACACAGCCAGAAATCGGGCATTGGGCTGTGTCAAGTTGCAAACAGAAAGAAGAGAAGAGAATAAGTTTGGGGCAGTGTTGTGTTCCCCTTGGCATGCCTATCGCATGATCAGTATCCTTGGAGCTCTGGGCTTCGTGGTTTTCTGAACCCTAACCCTAGGAATAACCCTAACCCTAACCCTAACCCTAGACACAGCCAGAAATCGGGCATTGGGCTGTGGCAAGTTGCAAACAGAAAGAAGAGAATAGAATAAGTTTGGGGCAGTGTTGTGTTTCCCTTGGCATGTGTATGGCATGGTCAGTATCCCTGGAGCTCTGGGCTTTGTGGTTTTCTGAACCCTAACCCTAGGCGTAACCCTGACCCTAAGCCTAGGTGGAGCCTAAAATATATGGGTGGGCTGAGGCAAGCACCAATCAGGAAGACAAGAATGGCGCAAGGTTAGAACTGTGCAGCACTTCTGTTGGCATGCCTTTTGCATTGTCAGTGTCCTTGGAGCTCTGGGCTTTGTGGTTTTCTGAACCCTAACCCTAGGCGTAACCCTGACCCTAAGCCTAGGTGGAGCCTAAAATATATGGGTGGGCTGAGGCAAGCACCAATCAGGAAGACAAGAATGGCGCAAGGTTAGAACTGTGCAGCATTTCTGTTGGCATGCCTTTCGCATTGTCAGTGTCCTAGGAGCTCTGGGCTTTGTGGTTTTCTGAACCCTAACTCTAGGCGTAACCCTGACCCTAAGCCTAGGTGGAGCCTAAAATATATGGGTGGGCTGAGGCAAGCACCAATCAGGAAGACAGAAAGGACGCAAGGCTAGAAATGTGTTGCACTCCCGTTGGCATGCCTTTCGCATTGTCAGTGTCCTTGGAGCTCTGGGCTTTGTGGTTTTCTGAACCCTAACCCTAGGCGTAACCCTGACCCTAAGCCTAGGTGGAGCCTAAAATATATGGGTGGGCTGAGGCAAGCACCAATCAGGAAGACAGAAAGGACGCAAGGTTTGAACTGTGTCACACTCCCGTTGGCA
Organism: Coloeus monedula; assembly: GCF_965178545.1. Lineage (NCBI taxonomy): Eukaryota > Metazoa > Chordata > Aves > Passeriformes > Corvidae > Coloeus > Coloeus monedula. Next base: position 177,034 of record NW_028120647.1, on the reverse strand, counting down.
TGCCTTTCGCATTGTCAGTGTCCTTGGAGCTCTGGGCTTTGTGGTTTTCTGAACCCTAACCCTAGGCGTAACCCTGACCCTAAGCCTAGGTGGAGCCTAAAATATATGGGTGGGCTGAGGCAAGCACCAATCAGGAAGACAAGAATGGCGCAAGGTTAGAACTGTGCAGCACTTCTGTTGGCATGCCTTTCGCATTGTCAGTGTCCTAGGAGCTCTGGGCTTTGTGGTTTTCTGAACCCTAACTCTAGGCGTAACCCTGACCCTAAGCCTAGGTGGAGCCTAAAATATATGGGTGGGCTGAGGCAAGCACCAATCAGGAAGACAGAAAGGACGCAAGGCTAGAAATGTGTTGCACTCCCGTTGGCATGCCTTTCGCATTGTCAGTGTCCTTGGAGCTCTGGGCTTTGTGGTTTTCTGAACCCTAACCCTAGGCGTAACCCTGACCCTAAGCCTAGGTGGAGCCTAAAATATATGGGTGGGCTGAGGCAAGCACCAATCAGGAAGACAGAAAGGACGCAAGGTTTGAACTGTGTCACACTCCCGTTGGCATGCCTTTCGCATTGTCAGTGTCCTTGGAGCTCTGGGCTTTGTGGTTTTCTGAACCCTAACCCTAGGCATAACCCTAACATTAACCCTAACCCTAGACACAGCCAGAAATCGGGCATTGGGCTGTGTCAAGTTGCAAACAGAAAGAAGAGAAGAGAATAAGTTTGGGGCAGTGTTGTGTTCCCCTTGGCATGCCTATCGCATGATCAGTATCCTTGGAGCTCTGGGCTTTGTGGTTTTCTGAACCCTAACCCTAGGCGTAACCCTAACCCTAACCCTAACCCTAGACAAAGCCAGAAATCGGGCATTGGGCTGTGTCAAGTTGCAAACAGAAAGAAGAGAATAGAATAAGTTTGGGGCAGTGTTGTGTTTCCCTTGGCATGTGTATGGCATGGTCAGTATCCCTGGAGCTCTGGGCTTTGTGGTTTTCTGAACCCTAACCCTAGGCGTAACCCTGACCCTAAGCCTAGGTGGAGCCTAAAATATATGGGTGGGCTGAGGCAAGCACCAATCAGGAAGACAAGAATGCGCAAGGTTAGAACTGTGCGGCACTTCTGTTGGCATGCCTTTCGCATTGTCAGTGTCCTTGGAGCTCTGGGCTTTGTGGTTTTCTGAACCCTAACCCTAGGCGTAACCCTGACCCTAAGCCTAGGTGGAGCCTAAAATATATGGGTGGGCTGAGGCAAGCACCAATCAGGAAGACAAGAATGCCACAAGGTTCGGACTGTGCGGCACATCTGTTGGCATGCCTTTCGCATTGTCAGTGTCCTTGGAGCTCTGGGCTTTGTGGTTTTCTGAACCCTAACCCTAGGCGTAACCCTGACCCTAAGCCTAGGTGGAGCCTAAAATATATGGGTGGGCTGAGGCAAGCACCAATCAGGAAGACAAGAATGCCACAAGGTTCGGACTGTGCGGCACTTCTGTTGGCATGCCTTTCGCATTGTCAGTGTCCTTGGAGCTCTGGGCTTTGTGGTTTTCTGAACCCTAACCCTAGGCGTAACCCTGACCCTAAGCCTAGGTGGAGCCTAAAATATATGGGTGGGCTGAGGCAAGCACCAATCAGGAAGACAAGAATGCCACAAGGTTCGGACTGTGCGGCACTTCTGTTGGCATGCCTTTCGCATTGTCAGTGTCCTTGGAGCTCTGGGCTTTGTGGTTTTCTGAACCCTAACCCTAGGCGTAACCCTGACCCTAAGCCTAGGTGGAGCCTAAAATATATGGGTGGGCTGAGGCAAGCACCAATCAGGAAGACAGAAAGGACGCAAGGTTTGAACTGTGTCACACTCCCGTTGGCATGCCTTTCGCATTGTCAGTGTCCTTGGAGCTCTGGGCTTTGTGGTTTTCTGAACCCTAACCCTAGGCATAACCCTAACATTAACCCTAACCCTAGACACAGCCAGAAATCGGGCATTGGGCTGTGTCAAGTTGCAAACAGAAAGAAGAGAAGAGAATAAGTTTGGGGCAGTGTTGTGTTCCCCTTGGCATGCCTATCGCATGATCAGTATCCTTGGAGCTCTGGGCTTTGTGGTTTTCTGAACCCTAACCCTAGGCGTAACCCTAACCCTAACCCTAACCCTAGACAAAGCCAGAAATCGGGCATTGGGCTGTGTCAAGTTGCAAACAGAAAGAAGAGAATAGAATAAGTTTGGGGCAGTGTTGTGTTTCCCTTGGCATGTGTATGGCATGGTCAGTATCCCTGGAGCTCTGGGCTTTGTGGTTTTCTGAACCCTAACCCTAGGCGTAACCCTGACCCTAAGCCTAGGTGGAGCCTAAAATATATGGGTGGGCTGAGGCAAGCACCAATCAGGAAGACAAGAATGCGCAAGGTTAGAACTGTGCGGCACTTCTGTTGGCATGCCTTTCGCATTGTCAGTGTCCTTGGAGCTCTGGGCTTTGTGGTTTTCTGAACCCTAACCCTAGGCGTAACCCTGACCCTAAGCCTAGGTGGAGCCTAAAATATATGGGTGGGCTGAGGCAAGCACCAATCAGGAAGACAGAACGGACGCAAGGTTTGAACTGTGTCACACGCCCGTTGGCATGCCTTTCGCATTGTCAGTGTCCTTGGAGCTCTGGGCTTTGTGGTTTTCTGAACCCTAACCCTAGGCATAACCCTAACATTAACCCTAACCCTAACCCTAGACACAGCCAGAAATCGGGCATTGGGCTGTGTCAAGTTGCAAACAGAAAGAAGAGAAGAGAATAAGTTTGGGGCAGTGTTGTGTTCCCCTTGGCATGCCTATCGCATGATCAGTATCCTTGGAGCTCTGGGCTTTGTGGTTTTCTGAACCCTAACCCTAGGCGTAACCTTAACCCTAACCCTAACCCTAGACAAAGCCAGAAATCGGGCATTGGGCTGTGGCAAGTTGCAAACAGAAAGAAGAGAATAGAATAAGTTTGGGGCAGTGTTGTGTTTCCCTTGGCATGTGTATGGCATGGTCAGTATCCCTGGAGCTCTGGGCTTTGTGGTTTTCTGAACCCTAACCCTAGGCGTAACCCTAACCCTAAGCCTAGGTGGAGCCTAAAATATATGGGTGGGCTGAGGCAAGCACCAATCAGGAAGACAAGAATGCCACAAGGTTCGGACTGTGCGGCACTTCTGTTGGCATGCCTTTCGCATTGTCAGTGTCCCTGGAGCTCTGGGCTTTGTGGTTTTCTGAACCCTAACCCTAGGCGTAACCCTAACCCTAAGCCTAGGTGGAGCCTAAAATATATGGGTGGGCTGAGGCAAGCACCAATCAGGAAGACAAGAATGCCACAAGGTTCGGACTGTGCGGCACTTCTGTTGGCATGCCTTTCGCATTGTCAGTGTCCCTGGAGCTCTGGGCTTTGTGGTTTTCTGAACCCTAACCCTAGGCGTAACCCTAACCCTAAGCCTAGGTGGAGCCTAAAATATATGGGTGGGCTGAGGCAAGCACCAATCAGGAAGACAAGAATGCCACAAGGTTCGGACTGTGCGGCACTTCTGTTGGCATGCCTTTCGCATTGTCAGTGTCCTTGGAGCTCTGGGCTTTGTGGTTTTCTGAACCCTAACCCTAGGCGTAACCCTGACCCTAAGCCTAGGTGGAGCCTAAAATATATGGGTGGGCTGAGGCAAGCACCAATCAGGAAGACAAGAATGCCACAAGGTTCGGACTGTGCGGCACTTCTGTTGGCATGCCTTTCGCATTGTCAGTGTCCTTGGAGCTCTGGGCTTTGTGGTTTTCTGAACCCTAACCCTAGGCATAACCCTAACATTAACCCTAACCCTAGACACAGCCAGAAATCGGGCATTGGGCTGTGTCAAGTTGCAAACAGAAAGAAGAGAAGAGAATAAGTTTGGGGCAGTGTTGTGTTCCCCTTGGCATGCCTATCGCATGATCAGTATCCTTGGAGCTCTGGGCTTCGTGGTTTTCTGAACCCTAACCCTAGGAATAACCCTAACCCTAACCCTAACCCTAGACACAGCCAGAAATCGGGCATTGGGCTGTGGCAAGTTGCAAACAGAAAGAAGAGAATAGAATAAGTTTGGGGCAGTGTTGTGTTTCCCTTGGCATGTGTATGGCATGGTCAGTATCCCTGGAGCTCTGGGCTTTGTGGTTTTCTGAACCCTAACCCTAGGCGTAACCCTGACCCTAAGCCTAGGTGGAGCCTAAAATATATGGGTGGGCTGAGGCAAGCACCAATCAGGAAGACAAGAATGGCGCAAGGTTAGAACTGTGCAGCACTTCTGTTGGCATGCCTTTCGCATTGTCAGTGTCCTTGGAGCTCTGGGCTTTGTGGTTTTCTGAACCCTAACCCTAGGCGTAACCCTGACCCTAAGCCTAGGTGGAGCCTAAAATATATGGGTGGGCTGAGGCAAGCACCAATCAGGAAGACAAGAATGGCGCAAGGTTAGAACTGTGCAGCACTTCTGTTGGCATGCCTTTCGCATTGTCAGTGTCCTAGGAGCTCTGGGCTTTGTGGTTTTCTGAACCCTAACTCTAGGCGTAACCCTGACCCTAAGCCTAGGTGGAGCCTAAAATATATGGGTGGGCTGAGGCAAGCACCAATCAGGAAGACAGAAAGGACGCAAGGCTAGAAATGTGTTGCACTCCCGTTGGCATGCCTTTCGCATTGTCAGTGTCCTTGGAGCTCTGGGCTTTGTGGTTTTCTGAACCCTAACCCTAGGCGTAACCCTGACCCTAAGCCTAGGTGGAGCCTAAAATATATGGGTGGGCTGAGGCAAGCACCAATCAGGAAGACAGAAAGGACGCAAGGTTTGAACTGTGTCACACTCCCGTTGGCATGCCTTTCGCATTGTCAGTGTCCTTGGAGCTCTGGGCTTTGTGGTTTTCTGAACCCTAACCCTAGGCATAACCCTAACATTAACCCTAACCCTAGACACAGCCAGAAATCGGGCATTGGGCTGTGTCAAGTTGCAAACAGAAAGAAGAGAAGAGAATAAGTTTGGGGCAGTGTTGTGTTCCCCTTGGCATGCCTATCGCATGATCAGTATCCTTGGAGCTCTGGGCTTTGTGGTTTTCTGAACCCTAACCCTAGGCGTAACCCTAACCCTAACCCTAACCCTAGACAAAGCCAGAAATCGGGCATTGGGCTGTGTCAAGTTGCAAACAGAAAGAAGAGAATAGAATAAGTTTGGGGCAGTGTTGTGTTTCCCTTGGCATGTGTATGGCATGGTCAGTATCCCTGGAGCTCTGGGCTTTGTGGTTTTCTGAACCCTAACCCTAGGCGTAACCCTGACCCTAAGCCTAGGTGGAGCCTAAAATATATGGGTGGGCTGAGGCAAGCACCAATCAGGAAGACAAGAATGCGCAAGGTTAGAACTGTGCGGCACTTCTGTTGGCATGCCTTTCGCATTGTCAGTGTCCTTGGAGCTCTGGGCTTTGTGGTTTTCTGAACCCTAACCCTAGGCGTAACCCTGACCCTAAGCCTAGGTGGAGCCTAAAATATATGGGTGGGCTGAGGCAAGCACCAATCAGGAAGACAGAACGGACGCAAGGTTTGAACTGTGTCACACGCCCGTTGGCATGCCTTTCGCATTGTCAGTGTCCTTGGAGCTCTGGGCTTTGTGGTTTTCTGAACCCTAACCCTAGGCATAACCCTAACATTAACCCTAACCCTAACCCTAGACACAGCCAGAAATCGGGCATTGGGCTGTGTCAAGTTGCAAACAGAAAGAAGAGAAGAGAATAAGTTTGGGGCAGTGTTGTGTTCCCCTTGGCATGCCTATCGCATGATCAGTATCCTTGGAGCTCTGGGCTTTGTGGTTTTCTGAACCCTAACCCTAGGCGTAACCTTAACCCTAACCCTAACCCTAGACAAAGCCAGAAATCGGGCATTGGGCTGTGGCAAGTTGCAAACAGAAAGAAGAGAATAGAATAAGTTTGGGGCAGTGTTGTGTTTCCCTTGGCATGTGTATGGCATGGTCAGTATCCCTGGAGCTCTGGGCTTTGTGGTTTTCTGAACCCTAACCCTAGGCGTAACCCTAACCCTAAGCCTAGGTGGAGCCTAAAATATATGGGTGGGCTGAGGCAAGCACCAATCAGGAAGACAAGAATGCCACAAGGTTCGGACTGTGCGGCACTTCTGTTGGCATGCCTTTCGCATTGTCAGTGTCCTTGGAGCTCTGGGCTTTGTGGTTTTCTGAACCCTAACCCTAGGCGTAACCCTAACCCTAAGCCTAGGTGGAGCCTAAAATATATGGGTGGGCTGAGGCAAGCACCAATCAGGAAGACAAGAATGCCACAAGGTTCGGACTGTGCGGCACTTCTGTTGGCATGCCTTTCGCATTGTCAGTGTCCTTGGAGCTCTGGGCTTTGTGGTTTTCTGAACCCTAACCCTAGGCGTAACCCTGACCCTAAGCCTAGGTGGAGCCTAAAATATATGGGTGGGCTGAGGCAAGCACCAATCAGGAAGACAAGAATGCCACAAGGTTCGGACTGTGCGGCACTTCTGTTGGCATGCCTTTCGCATTGTCAGTGTCCTTGGAGCTCTGGGCTTTGTGGTTTTCTGAACCCTAACCCTAGGCATAACCCTAACATTAACCCTAACCCTAGACACAGCCAGAAATCGGGCATTGGGCTGTGTCAAGTTGCAAACAGAAAGAAGAGAAGAGAATAAGTTTGGGGCAGTGTTGTGTTCCCCTTGGCATGCCTATCGCATGATCAGTATCCTTGGAGCTCTGGGCTTCGTGGTTTTCTGAACCCTAACCCTAGGAATAACCCTAACCCTAACCCTAACCCTAGACACAGCCAGAAATCGGGCATTGGGCTGTGGCAAGTTGCAAACAGAAAGAAGAGAATAGAATAAGTTTGGGGCAGTGTTGTGTTTCCCTTGGCATGTGTATGGCATGGTCAGTATCCCTGGAGCTCTGGGCTTTGTGGTTTTCTGAACCCTAACCCTAGGCGTAACCCTGACCCTAAGCCTAGGTGGAGCCTAAAATATATGGGTGGGCTGAGGCAAGCACCAATCAGGAAGACAAGAATGGCGCAAGGTTAGAACTGTGCAGCACTTCTGTTGGCATGCCTTTCGCATTGTCAGTGTCCTTGGAGCTCTGGGCTTTGTGGTTTTCTGAACCCTAACCCTAGGCGTAACCCTGACCCTAAGCCTAGGTGGAGCCTAAAATATATGGGTGGGCTGAGGCAAGCACCAATCAGGAAGACAAGAATGGCGCAAGGTTAGAACTGTGCAGCACTTCTGTTGGCATGCCTTTCGCATTGTCAGTGTCCTAGGAGCTCTGGGCTTTGTGGTTTTCTGAACCCTAACTCTAGGCGTAACCCTGACCCTAAGCCTAGGTGGAGCCTAAAATATATGGGTGGGCTGAGGCAAGCACCAATCAGGAAGACAGAAAGGACGCAAGGCTAGAAATGTGTTGCACTCCCGTTGGCATGCCTTTCGCATTGTCAGTGTCCTTGGAGCTCTGGGCTTTGTGGTTTTCTGAACCCTAACCCTAGGCGTAACCCTGACCCTAAGCCTAGGTGGAGCCTAAAATATATGGGTGGGCTGAGGCAAGCACCAATCAGGAAGACAGAAAGGACGCAAGGTTTGAACTGTGTCACACTCCCGTTGGCATGCCTTTCGCATTGTCAGTGTCCTTGGAGCTCTGGGCTTTGTGGTTTTCTGAACCCTAACCCTAGGCATAACCCTAACATTAACCCTAACCCTAGACACAGCCAGAAATCGGGCATTGGGCTGTGTCAAGTTGCAAACAGAAAGAAGAGAAGAGAATAAGTTTGGGGCAGTGTTGTGTTCCCCTTGGCATGCCTATCGCATGATCAGTATCCTTGGAGCTCTGGGCTTTGTGGTTTTCTGAACCCTAACCCTAGGCGTAACCCTAACCCTAACCCTAACCCTAGACAAAGCCAGAAATCGGGCATTGGGCTGTGTCAAGTTGCAAACAGAAAGAAGAGAATAGAATAAGTTTGGGGCAGTGTTGTGTTTCCCTTGGCATGTGTATGGCATGGTCAGTATCCCTGGAGCTCTGGGCTTTGTGGTTTTCTGAACCCTAACCCTAGGCGTAACCCTGACCCTAAGCCTAGGTGGAGCCTAAAATATATGGGTGGGCTGAGGCAAGCACCAATCAGGAAGACAAGAATGCGCAAGGTTAGAACTGTGCGGCACTTCTGTTGGCATGCCTTTCGCATTGTCAGTGTCCTTGGAGCTCTGGGCTTTGTGGTTTTCTGAACCCTAACCCTAGGCGTAACCCTGACCCTAAGCCTAGGTGGAGCCTAAAATATATGGGTGGGCTGAGGCAAGCACCAATCAGGAAGACAGAACGGACGCAAGGTTTGAACTGTGTCACACTCCCGTTGGCATGCCTTTCGCATTGTCAGTGTCCTTGGAGCTCTGGGCTTTGTGGTTTTCTGAACCCTAACCCTAGGCATAACCCTAACATTAACCCTAACCCTAACCCTAGACACAGCCAGAAATCGGGCATTGGGCTGTGTCAAGTTGCAAACAGAAAGAAGAGAAGAGAATAAGTTTGGGGCAGTGTTGTGTTCCCCTTGGCATGCCTATCGCATGATCAGTATCCTTGGAGCTCTAGGCTTTGTGGTTTTCTGAACCCTAACCCTAGGCGTAACCTTAACCCTAACCCTAACCCTAGACAAAGCCAGAAATCGGGCATTGGGCTGTGGCAAGTTGCAAACAGAAAGAAGAGAATAGAATAAGTTTGGGGCAGTGTTGTGTTTCCCTTGGCATGTGTATGGCATGGTCAGTATCCCTGGAGCTCTGGGCTTTGTGGTTTTCTGAACCCTAACCCTAGGCGTAACCCTAACCCTAAGCCTAGGTGGAGCCTAAAATATATGGGTGGGCTGAGGCAAGCACCAATCAGGAAGACAAGAATGCCACAAGGTTCGGACTGTGCGGCACTTCTGTTGGCATGCCTTTCGCATTGTCAGTGTCCTTGGAGCTCTGGGCTTTGTGGTTTTCTGAACCCTAACCCTAGGCGTAACCCTGACCCTAAGCCTAGGTGGAGCCTAAAATATATGGGTGGGCTGAGGCAAGCACCAATCAGGAAGACAAGAATGGCGCAAGGTTAGAACTGTGCAGCACTTCTGTTGGCATGCCTTTCGCATTGTCAGTGTCCTTGGAGCTCTGGGCTTTGTGGTTTTCTGAACCCTAACCCTAGGAATAACCCTAACCTTAACCCTAACCCTAACCCTAGACAAAGCCAGAAATCGGGCATTGGGCTGTGTCAAGTTGCAAACAGAAAGAAGAGAAGAGAATAAGTTTGGGGCAGTGTTGTGTTTCCCTTGGCATGTGTATGGCATGGTCAGTATCCCTGGAGCTCTGGGCTTTGTGGTTTTCTGAACCCTAACCCTAGGCGTAACCCTGACCCTAAGCCTAGGTGGAGCCTAAAATATATGGGTGGGCTGAGGCAAGCACCAATCAGGAAGACAAGAATGGCGCAAGGTTTGAACTGTGCAGCACTTCTGTTGGCATGCCTTTCGCATTGTCAGTGTCCTTGGAGCTCTGGGCTTTGTGGTTTTCTGAACCCTAACCCTAGGAATAACCCTAACCTTAACCCTAACCCTAACCCTAGACACAGCCAGAAATCGGGCATTGGGCTGTGTCAAGTTGCAAACAGAAAGAAGAGAAGAGAATAAGTTTGGGGCAGTGTTGTGTTCCCCTTGGCATGTCTATCACATGGTCAGTATCCCTGGAGCTCTAGGTTTTGCGGCTTTCTGAACCCGAACCCCAGGCGTAACCCTGACCCTAAGCCTAGGTGGAGCCTAAAATATATGGGTGGGCTGAGGCAAGCACCAATCAGGAAGACAGAAAGGACGCAAGGTTTGAACTGTGTCACACTCCCGTTGGCATGCCTTTCGCATTGTCAGTGTCCTTGGAGCTCTGGGCTTTGTGGTTTTCTGAACCCTAACCCTAGGCGTAACCCTAACCCTAACCCTAACCCTAGACACAGCCAGAAATCGGGCATTGGGCTGTGTCAAGTTGCAAACAGAAAGAAGAGAAGAGAATAAGTTTGGGGCAGTGTTGTGTTTCCCTTGGCATGTGTATGGCATGGTCAGTATCCCTGGAGCTCTGGGCTTTGTGGTTTTCTGAACCCTAACCCTAGGCGTAACCCTGACCCTAAGCCTAGGTGGAGCCTAAAATATATGGGTGGGCTGAGGCAAGCACCAATCAGGAAGACAGAAAGGACGCAAGGTTTGAACTGTGTCACACTCCCGTTGGCATGCCTTTCGCATTGTCAGTGTCCTTGGAGCTCTGGGCTTTGTGGTTTTCTGAACCCTAACCCTAGGCGTAACCCTGACCCTAAGCCTAGGTGGAGCCTAAAATATATGGGTGGGCTGAGGCAAGCACCAATCAGGAAGACAGAAAGGACGCAAGGTTTGAACTGTGTCACACTCCCGTTGGCATGCCTTTCGCATTGTCAGTGTCCTTGGAGCTCTGGGCTTTGTGGTTTTCTGAACCCTAACCCTAGGCGTAACCCTAACCCTAAGCCTAGGTGGAGCCTAAAATATATGGGTGGGCTGAGGCAAGCACCAATCAGGAAGACAAGAATGCCACAAGGTTCGGACTGTGCGGCACTTCTGTTGGCATGCCTTTCGCATTGTCAGTGTCCTAGGAGCTCTGGGCTTTGTGGTTTTCTGAACCCTAACTCTAGGCGTAACCCTGACCCTAAGCCTAGGTGGAGCCTAAAATATATGGGTGGGCTGAGGCAAGCACCAATCAGGAAGACAGAACGGACGCAAGGTTTGAACTGTGTCACACTCCCGTTGGCATGCCTTTCGCATTGTCAGTGTCCTTGGAGCTCTGGGCTTTGTGGTTTTCTGAACCCTAACCCTAGGCGTAACCCTAACCCTAACCCTAACCCTCGACACAGCCAGAAATCGGGCATTGGGCTGTGTCAAGTTGCAAACAGAAAGAAGAGAAGAGAATAAGTTTGGGGCAGTGTTGTGTTTCCCTTGGCATGTGTATGGCATGGTCAGTATCCCTGGAGCTCTGGGCTTTGTGGTTTTCTGAACCCTAACCCTAGGCGTAACCCTGACCCTAAGCCTAGGTGGAGCCTAAAATATATGGGTGGGCTGAGGCAAGCACCAATCAGGAAGACATGAATGCGCAAGGTTAGAACTGTGCGGCACTTCTGTTGGCATGCCTTTCGCATTGTCAATGTCCTTGGAGCTCTGGGCTTTGTGGTTTTCTGAACCCTAACCCTAGGCGTAACCCTGACCCTAAGCCTAGGTGGAGCCTAAAATATATGGGTGGGCTGAGGCAAGCACCAATCAGGAAGACAAGAATGCCACAAGGTTCGGACTGTGCGGCACTTCTGTTGGCATGCCTTTCGCATTGTCAGTGTCCTTGGAGCTCTGGGCTTTGTGGTTTTCTGAACCCTAACCCTAGGCATAACCCTAACATTAACCCTAACCCTAGACACAGCCAGAAATCGGGCATTGGGCTGTGTCAAGTTGCAAACAGAAAGAAGAGAAGAGAATAAGTTTGGGGCAGTGTTGTGTTCCCCTTGGCATGCCTATCGCATGATCAGTATCCTTGGAGCTCTGGGCTTCGTGGTTTTCTGAACCCTAACCCTAGGAATAACCCTAACCCTAACCCTAACCCTAGACACAGCCAGAAATCGGGCATTGGGCTGTGGCAAGTTGCAAACAGAAAGAAGAGAATAGAATAAGTTTGGGGCAGTGTTGTGTTTCCCTTGGCATGTGTATGGCATGGTCAGTATCCCTGGAGCTCTGGGCTTTGTGGTTTTCTGAACCCTAACCCTAGGCGTAACCCTGACCCTAAGCCTAGGTGGAGCCTAAAATATATGGGTGGGCTGAGGCAAGCACCAATCAGGAAGACAAGAATGGCGCAAGGTTAGAACTGTGCAGCACTTCTGTTGGCATGCCTTTCGCATTGTCAGTGTCCTTGGAGCTCTGGGCTTTGTGGTTTTCTGAACCCTAACCCTAGGCGTAACCCTGACCCTAAGCCTAGGTGGAGCCTAAAATATATGGGTGGGCTGAGGCAAGCACCAATCAGGAAGACAAGAATGGCGCAAGGTTAGAACTGTGCAGCACTTCTGTTGGCATGCCTTTCGCATTGTCAGTGTCCTTGGAGCTCTGGGCTTCGTGGTTTTCTGAACCCTAACCCTAGGAATAACCCTAACCTTAACCCTAACCCTAACCCTAGACACAGCCAGAAATCGGGCATTGGGCTGTGTCAAGTTGCAAACAGAAAGAAGAGAAGAGAATAAGTTTGGGGCAGTGTTGTGTTCCCCTTGGCATGTCTATCACATGGTCAGTATCCCTGGAGCTCTAGGTTTTGCGGCTTTCTGAACCCTAACCCTAGGCGTAACCTTAACCCTAACCCTAACCCTAGACAAAGCCAGAAATCAGGCATTGGGCTGTGGCAAGTTGCAAACAGAAAGAAGAGAATAGAATAAGTTTGGGGCAGTGTTGTGTTTCCCTTGGCATGTGTATGGCATGGTCAGTATCCCTGGAGCTCTGGGCTTTGTGGTTTTCTGAACCCTAACCCTAGGCGTAACCCTAACCCTAAGCCTAGGTGGAGCCTAAAATATATGGGTGGGCTGAGGCAAGCACCAATCAGGAAGACAAGAATGCCACAAGGTTCGGACTGTGCGGCACTTCTGTTGGCATGCCTTTCGCATTGTCAGTGTCCTTGGAGCTCTGGGCTTTGTGGTTTTCTGAACCCTAACCCTAGGCGTAACCCTGACCCTAAGCCTAGGTGGAGCCTAAAATATATGGGTGGGCTGAGGCAAGCACCAATCAGGAAGACAAGAATGGCGCAAGGTTAGAACTGTGCAGCACTTCTGTTGGCATGCCTTTCGCATTGTCAGTGTCCTTGGAGCTCTGGGCTTTGTGGTTTTCTGAACCCTAACCCTAGGAATAACCCTAACCTTAACCCTAACCCTAACCCTAGACAAAGCCAGAAATCGGGCATTGGGCTGTGTCAAGTTGCAAACAGAAAGAAGAGAAGAGAATAAGTTTGGGGCAGTGTTGTGTTTCCCTTGGCATGTGTATGGCATGGTCAGTATCCCTGGAGCTCTGGGCTTTGTGGTTTTCTGAACCCTAACCCTAGGCGTAACCCTGACCCTAAGCCTAGGTGGAGCCTAAAATATATGGGTGGGCTGAGGCAAGCACCAATCAGGAAGACAAGAATGGCGCAAGGTTTGAACTGTGCAGCACTTCTGTTGGCATGCCTTTCGCATTGTCAGTGTCCTTGGAGCTCTGGGCTTTGTGGTTTTCTGAACCCTAACCCTAGGAATAACCCTAACCTTAACCCTAACCCTAACCCTAGACACAGCCAGAAATCGGGCATTGGGCTGTGTCAAGTTGCAAACAGAAAGAAGAGAAGAGAATAAGTTTGGGGCAGTGTTGTGTTCCCCTTGGCATGTCTATCACATGGTCAGTATCCCTGGAGCTCTAGGTTTTGCGGCTTTCTGAACCCGAACCCCAGGCGTAACCCTGACCCTAAGCCTAGGTGGAGCCTAAAATATATGGGTGGGCTGAGGCAAGCACCAATCAGGAAGACAGAAAGGACGCAAGGTTTGAACTGTGTCACACTCCCGTTGGCATGCCTTTCGCATTGTCAGTGTCCTTGGAGCTCTGGGCTTTGTGGTTTTCTGAACCCTAACCCTAGGCGTAACCCTAACCCTAACCCTAACCCTAGACACAGCCAGAAATCGGGCATTGGGCTGTGTCAAGTTGCAAACAGAAAGAAGAGAAGAGAATAAGTTTGGGGCAGTGTTGTGTTTCCCTTGGCATGTGTATGGCATGGTCAGTATCCCTGGAGCTCTGGGCTTTGTGGTTTTCTGAACCCTAACCCTAGGCGTAACCCTGACCCTAAGCCTAGGTGGAGCCTAAAATATATGGGTGGGCTGAGGCAAGCACCAATCAGGAAGACAGAAAGGACGCAAGGTTTGAACTGTGTCACACTCCCGTTGGCATGCCTTTCGCATTGTCAGTGTCCTTGGAGCTCTGGGCTTTGTGGTTTTCTGAACCCTAACCCTAGGCGTAACCCTGACCCTAAGCCTAGGTGGAGCCTAAAATATATGGGTGGGCTGAGGCAAGCACCAATCAGGAAGACAGAAAGGACGCAAGGTTTGAACTGTGTCACACTCCCGTTGGCATGCCTTTCGCATTGTCAGTGTCCTTGGAGCTCTGGGCTTTGTGGTTTTCTGAACCCTAACCCTAGGCGTAACCCTAACCCTAAGCCTAGGTGGAGCCTAAAATATATGGGTGGGCTGAGGCAAGCACCAATCAGGAAGACAAGAATGCCACAAGGTTCGGACTGTGCGGCACTTCTGTTGGCATGCCTTTCGCATTGTCAGTGTCCTAGGAGCTCTGGGCTTTGTGGTTTTCTGAACCCTAACTCTAGGCGTAACCCTGACCCTAAGCCTAGGTGGAGCCTAAAATATATGGGTGGGCTGAGGCAAGCACCAATCAGGAAGACAGAACGGACGCAAGGTTTGAACTGTGTCACACTCCCGTTGGCATGCCTTTCGCATTGTCAGTGTCCTTGGAGCTCTGGGCTTTGTGGTTTTCTGAACCCTAACCCTAGGCGTAACCCTAACCCTAACCCTAACCCTCGACACAGCCAGAAATCGGGCATTGGGCTGTGTCAAGTTGCAAACAGAAAGAAGAGAAGAGAATAAGTTTGGGGCAGTGTTGTGTTTCCCTTGGCATGTGTATGGCATGGTCAGTATCCCTGGAGCTCTGGGCTTTGTGGTTTTCTGAACCCTAACCCTAGGCGTAACCCTGACCCTAAGCCTAGGTGGAGCCTAAAATATATGGGTGGGCTGAGGCAAGCACCAATCAGGAAGACATGAATGCGCAAGGTTAGAACTGTGCGGCACTTCTGTTGGCATGCCTTTCGCATTGTCAGTGTCCTTGGAGCTCTGGGCTTTGTGGTTTTCTGAACCCTAACCCTAGGCGTAACCCTGACCCTAAGCCTAGGTGGAGCCTAAAATATATGGGTGGGCTGAGGCAAGCACCAATCAGGAAGACAAGAATGCCACAAGGTTCGGACTGTGCGGCACTTCTGTTGGCATGCCTTTCGCATTGTCAGTGTCCTTGGAGCTCTGGGCTTTGTGGTTTTCTGAACCCTAACCCTAGGCATAACCCTAACATTAACCCTAACCCTAGACACAGCCAGAAATCGGGCATTGGGCTGTGTCAAGTTGCAAACAGAAAGAAGAGAAGAGAATAAGTTTGGGGCAGTGTTGTGTTCCCCTTGGCATGCCTATCGCATGATCAGTATCCTTGGAGCTCTGGGCTTCGTGGTTTTCTGAACCCTAACCCTAGGAATAACCCTAACCCTAACCCTAACCCTAGACACAGCCAGAAATCGGGCATTGGGCTGTGGCAAGTTGCAAACAGAAAGAAGAGAATAGAATAAGTTTGGGGCAGTGTTGTGTTTCCCTTGGCATGTGTATGGCATGGTCAGTATCCCTGGAGCTCTGGGCTTTGTGGTTTTCTGAACCCTAACCCTAGGCGTAACCCTGACCCTAAGCCTAGGTGGAGCCTAAAATATATGGGTGGGCTGAGGCAAGCACCAATCAGGAAGACAAGAATGGCGCAAGGTTAGAACTGTGCAGCACTTCTGTTGGCATGCCTTTCGCATTGTCAGTGTCCTTGGAGCTCTGGGCTTTGTGGTTTTCTGAACCCTAACCCTAGGCGTAACCCTGACCCTAAGCCTAGGTGGAGCCTAAAATATATGGGTGGGCTGAGGCAAGCACCAATCAGGAAGACAAGAATGGCGCAAGGTTAGAACTGTGCAGCACTTCTGTTGGCATGCCTTTCGCATTGTCAGTGTCCTTGGAGCTCTGGGCTTCGTGGTTTTCTGAACCCTAACCCTAGGAATAACCCTAACCTTAACCCTAACCCTAACCCTAGACACAGCCAGAAATCGGGCATTGGGCTGTGTCAAGTTGCAAACAGAAAGAAGAGAAGAGAATAAGTTTGGGGCAGTGTTGTGTTCCCCTTGGCATGTCTATCACATGGTCAGTATCCCTGGAGCTCTAGGTTTTGCGGCTTTCTGAACCCTAACCCTAGGCGTAACCCTGACCCTAAGCCTAGGTGGAGCCTAAAATATATGGGTGGGCTGAGGCAAGCACCAATCAGGAAGACAGAAAGGACGCAAGGTTTGAACTGTGTCACACTCCCGTTGGCATGCCTTTCGCATTGTCAGTTTCCTTGGAGCTCTGGGCTTAATGGTTTTCTGAACCCTAACCCTAGGCGTAACCCTGACCCTAAGCCTAGGTGGAGCCTAAAATATATGGGTGGGCTGAGGCAAGCACCAATCAGGAAGACAGAACGGACGCAAGGTTTGAACTGTGTCACACGCCCGTTGGCATGCCTTTCGCATTGTCAGTGTCCTTGGAGCTCTGGGCTTTGTGGTTTTCTGAACCCTAACCCTAGGCATAACCCTAACCCTAACCCTAACCCTAACCCTAGACAAAGCCAGAAATCGGGCATTGGGCTGTGTCAAGTTGCAAACAGAAAGAAGAGAAGAGAATAAGTTTGGGGCAGTGTTGTGTTCCCCTTGGCATGCCTATCGCATGATCAGTATCCTTGGAGCTCTGGGCTTTGTGGTTTTCTGAACCCTAACCCTAGGCGTAACCCTAACCCTAACCCTAACCCTAGACACAGCCAGAAATCGGGCATTGGGCTGTGGCAAGTTGCAAAGAGAAAGAAGAGAATAGAATAAGTTTGGGGCAGTGTTGTGTTTCCCTTGGCATGTGTATGGCATGGTCAGTATCCCTGGAGCTCTGGGCTTTGTGGTTTTCTGAACCCTAACCCTAGGCGTAACCCTGACCCTAAGCCTAGGTGGAGCCTAAAATATATGGGTGGGCTGAGGCAAGCACCAATCAGGAAGACAAGAATGGCGCAAGGTTTGAACTGTGCAGCACTTCTGTTGGCATGCCTTTCGCATTGTCAGTGTCCTTGGAGCTCTGGGCTTTGTGGTTTTCTGAACCCTAACCCTAGGAATAACCCTAACCTTAACCCTAACCCTAACCCTAGACACAGCCAGAAATCGGGCATTGGGCTGTGTCAAGTTGCAAACAGAAAGAAGAGAAGAGAATAAGTTTGGGGCAGTGTTGTGTTCCCCTTGGCATGTCTATCACATGGTCAGTATCCCTGGAGCTCTAGGTTTTGCGGCTTTCTGAACCCGAACCCCAGGCGTAACCCTGACCCTAAGCCTAGGTGGAGCCTAAAATATATGGGTGGGCTGAGGCAAGCACCAATCAGGAAGACAGAAAGGACGCAAGGTTTGAACTGTGTCACACTCCCGTTGGCATGCCTTTCGCATTGTCAGTGTCCTTGGAGCTCTGGGCTTTGTGGTTTTCTGAACCCTAACCCTAGGCGTAACCCTAACCCTAACCCTAACCCTAGACACAGCCAGAAATCGGGCATTGGGCTGTGTCAAGTTGCAAACAGAAAGAAGAGAAGAGAATAAGTTTGGGGCAGTGTTGTGTTTCCCTTGGCATGTGTATGGCATGGTCAGTATCCCTGGAGCTCTGGGCTTTGTGGTTTTCTGAACCCTAACCCTAGGCGTAACCCTGACCCTAAGCCTAGGTGGAGCCTAAAATATATGGGTGGGCTGAGGCAAGCACCAATCAGGAAGACAGAAAGGACGCAAGGTTTGAACTGTGTCACACTCCCGTTGGCATGCCTTTCGCATTGTCAGTGTCCTTGGAGCTCTGGGCTTTGTGGTTTTCTGAACCCTAACCCTAGGCGTAACCCTGACCCTAAGCCTAGGTGGAGCCTAAAATATATGGGTGGGCTGAGGCAAGCACCAATCAGGAAGACAAGAATGCCACAAGGTTCGGACTGTGCGGCACTTCTGTTGGCATGCCTTTCGCATTGTCAGTGTCCTAGGAGCTCTGGGCTTTGTGGTTTTCTGAACCCTAACTCTAGGCGTAACCCTGACCCTAAGCCTAGGTGGAGCCTAAAATATATGGGTGGGCTGAGGCAAGCACCAATCAGGAAGACAGAACGGACGCAAGGTTTGAACTGTGTCACACTCCCGTTGGCATGCCTTTCGCATTGTCAGTGTCCTTGGAGCTCTGGGCTTTGTGGTTTTCTGAACCCTAACCCTAGGCGTAACCCTAACCCTAACCCTAACCCTCGACACAGCCAGAAATCGGGCATTGGGCTGTGTCAAGTTGCAAACAGAAAGAAGAGAAGAGAATAAGTTTGGGGCAGTGTTGTGTTTCCCTTGGCATGTGTATGGCATGGTCAGTATCCCTGGAGCTCTGGGCTTTGTGGTTTTCTGAACCCTAACCCTAGGCGTAACCCTGACCCTAAGCCTAGGTGGAGCCTAAAATATATGGGTGGGCTGAGGCAAGCACCAATCAGGAAGACATGAATGCGCAAGGTTAGAACTGTGCAGCACTTCTGTTGGCATGCCTTTCGCATTGTCAGTGTCCTTGGAGCTCTGGGCTTTGTGGTTTTCTGAACCCTAACCCTAGGCATAACCCTAACATTAACCCTAACCCTAGACACAGCCAGAAATCGGGCATTGGGCTGTGTCAAGTTGCAAACAGAAAGAAGAGAAGAGAATAAGTTTGGGGCAGTGTTGTGTTCCCCTTGGCATGCCTATCGCATGATCAGTATCCTTGGAGCTCTGGGCTTCGTGGTTTTCTGAACCCTAACCCTAGGAATAACCCTAACCCTAACCCTAACCCTAGACACAGCCAGAAATCGGGCATTGGGCTGTGGCAAGTTGCAAACAGAAAGAAGAGAATAGAATAAGTTTGGGGCAGTGTTGTGTTTCCCTTGGCATGTGTATGGCATGGTCAGTATCCCTGGAGCTCTGGGCTTTGTGGTTTTCTGAACCCTAACCCTAGGCGTAACCCTGACCCTAAGCCTAGGTGGAGCCTAAAATATATGGGTGGGCTGAGGCAAGCACCAATCAGGAAGACAGAAAGGACGCAAGGTTTGAACTGTGTCACACTCCCGTTGGCATGCCTTTCGCATTGTCAGTGTCCTTGGAGCTCTGGGCTTTGTGGTTTTCTGAACCCTAACCCTAGGCGTAACCCTGACCCTAAGCCTAGGTGGAGCCTAAAATATATGGGTGGGCTGAGGCAAGCACCAATCAGGAAGACAAGAATGCCACAAGGTTCGGACTGTGCGGCACTTCTGTTGGCATGCCTTTCGCATTGTCAGTGTCCTAGGAGCTCTGGGCTTTGTGGTTTTCTGAACCCTAACTCTAGGCGTAACCCTGACCCTAAGCCTAGGTGGAGCCTAAAATATATGGGTGGGCTGAGGCAAGCACCAATCAGGAAGACAGAACGGACGCAAGGTTTGAACTGTGTCACACTCCCGTTGGCATGCCTTTCGCATTGTCAGTGTCCTTGGAGCTCTGGGCTTTGTGGTTTTCTGAACCCTAACCCTAGGCGTAACCCTAACCCTAACCCTAACCCTCGACACAGCCAGAAATCGGGCATTGGGCTGTGTCAAGTTGCAAACAGAAAGAAGAGAAGAGAATAAGTTTGGGGCAGTGTTGTGTTTCCCTTGGCATGTGTATGGCATGGTCAGTATCCCTGGAGCTCTGGGCTTTGTGGTTTTCTGAACCCTAACCCTAGGCGTAACCCTGACCCTAAGCCTAGGTGGAGCCTAAAATATATGGGTGGGCTGAGGCAAGCACCAATCAGGAAGACATGAATGCGCAAGGTTAGAACTGTGCGGCACTTCTGTTGGCATGCCTTTCGCATTGTCAGTGTCCTTGGAGCTCTGGGCTTTGTGGTTTTCTGAACCCTAACCCTAGGCGTAACCCTGACCCTAAGCCTAGGTGGAGCCTAAAATATATGGGTGGGCTGAGGCAAGCACCAATCAGGAAGACAAGAATGCCACAAGGTTCGGACTGTGCGGCACTTCTGTTGGCATGCCTTTCGCATTGTCAGTGTCCTTGGAGCTCTGGGCTTTGTGGTTTTCTGAACCCTAACCCTAGGCATAACCCTAACATTAACCCTAACCCTAGACACAGCCAGAAATCGGGCATTGGGCTGTGTCAAGTTGCAAACAGAAAGAAGAGAAGAGAATAAGTTTGGGGCAGTGTTGTGTTCCCCTTGGCATGCCTATCGCATGATCAGTATCCTTGGAGCTCTGGGCTTCGTGGTTTTCTGAACCCTAACCCTAGGAATAACCCTAACCCTAACCCTAACCCTAGACACAGCCAGAAATCGGGCATTGGGCTGTGGCAAGTTGCAAACAGAAAGAAGAGAATAGAATAAGTTTGGGGCAGTGTTGTGTTTCCCTTGGCATGTGTATGGCATGGTCAGTATCCCTGGAGCTCTGGGCTTTGTGGTTTTCTGAACCCTAACCCTAGGCGTAACCCTGACCCTAAGCCTAGGTGGAGCCTAAAATATATGGGTGGGCTGAGGCAAGCACCAATCAGGAAGACAAGAATGGCGCAAGGTTAGAACTGTGCAGCACTTCTGTTGGCATGCCTTTCGCATTGTCAGTGTCCTTGGAGCTCTGGGCTTTGTGGTTTTCTGAACCCTAACCCTAGGCGTAACCCTGACCCTAAGCCTAGGTGGAGCCTAAAATATATGGGTGGGCTGAGGCAAGCACCAATCAGGAAGACAAGAATGGCGCAAGGTTAGAACTGTGCAGCACTTCTGTTGGCATGCCTTTCGCATTGTCAGTGTCCTTGGAGCTCTGGGCTTCGTGGTTTTCTGAACCCTAACCCTAGGAATAACCCTAACCTTAACCCTAACCCTAACCCTAGACACAGCCAGAAATCGGGCATTGGGCTGTGTCAAGTTGCAAACAGAAAGAAGAGAAGAGAATAAGTTTGGGGCAGTGTTGTGTTCCCCTTGGCATGTCTATCACATGGTCAGTATCCCTGGAGCTCTAGGTTTTGCGGCTTTCTGAACCCTAACCCTAGGCGTAACCCTGACCCTAAGCCTAGGTGGAGCCTAAAATATATGGGTGGGCTGAGGCAAGCACCAATCAGGAAGACAGAAAGGACGCAAGGTTTGAACTGTGTCACACTCCCGTTGGCATGCCTTTCGCATTGTCAGTTTCCTTGGAGCTCTGGGCTTAATGGTTTTCTGAACCCTAACCCTAGGCGTAACCCTGACCCTAAGCCTAGGTGGAGCCTAAAATATATGGGTGGGCTGAGGCAAGCACCAATCAGGAAGACAGAACGGACGCAAGGTTT
The DNA here is from genome assembly GCF_965178545.1 of Coloeus monedula. Lineage (NCBI taxonomy): Eukaryota > Metazoa > Chordata > Aves > Passeriformes > Corvidae > Coloeus > Coloeus monedula. The sequence continues at coordinate 155,869 of NW_028120647.1, read as the reverse complement.
GAACTGTGTCACACGCCCGTTGGCATGCCTTTCGCATTGTCAGTGTCCTTGGAGCTCTGGGCTTTGTGGTTTTCTGAACCCTAACCCTAGGCATAACCCTAACCCTAACCCTAACCCTAACCCTAACCCTAGACAAAGCCAGAAATCGGGCATTGGGCTGTGTCAAGTTGCAAACAGAAAGAAGAGAAGAGAATAAGTTTGGGGCAGTGTTGTGTTCCCCTTGGCATGCCTATCGCATGATCAGTATCCTTGGAGCTCTGGGCTTTGTGGTTTTCTGAACCCTAACCCTAGGCGTAACCCTAACCCTAACCCTAACCCTAGACACAGCCAGAAATCGGGCATTGGGCTGTGGCAAGTTGCAAAGAGAAAGAAGAGAATAGAATAAGTTTGGGGCAGTGTTGTGTTTCCCTTGGCATGTGTATGGCATGGTCAGTATCCCTGGAGCTCTGGGCTTTGTGGTTTTCTGAACCCTAACCCTAGGCGTAACCCTGACCCTAAGCCTAGGTGGAGCCTAAAATATATGGGTGGGCTGAGGCAAGCACCAATCAGGAAGACAAGAATGGCGCAAGGTTTGAACTGTGCAGCACTTCTGTTGGCATGCCTTTCGCATTGTCAGTGTCCTTGGAGCTCTGGGCTTTGTGGTTTTCTGAACCCTAACCCTAGGAATAACCCTAACCTTAACCCTAACCCTAACCCTAGACACAGCCAGAAATCGGGCATTGGGCTGTGTCAAGTTGCAAACAGAAAGAAGAGAAGAGAATAAGTTTGGGGCAGTGTTGTGTTCCCCTTGGCATGTCTATCACATGGTCAGTATCCCTGGAGCTCTAGGTTTTGCGGCTTTCTGAACCCTAACCCCAGGCGTAACCCTGACCCTAAGCCTAGGTGGAGCCTAAAATATATGGGTGGGCTGAGGCAAGCACCAATCAGGAAGACAGAAAGGACGCAAGGTTTGAACTGTGTCACACTCCCGTTGGCATGCCTTTCGCATTGTCAGTGTCCTTGGAGCTCTGGGCTTTGTGGTTTTCTGAACCCTAACCCTAGGCGTAACCCTAACCCTAACCCTAACCCTAGACACAGCCAGAAATCGGGCATTGGGCTGTGTCAAGTTGCAAACAGAAAGAAGAGAAGAGAATAAGTTTGGGGCAGTGTTGTGTTTCCCTTGGCATGTGTATGGCATGGCCAGTATCCCTGGAGCTCTGGGCTTTGTGGTTTTCTGAACCCTAACCCTAGGCGTAACCCTGACCCTAAGCCTAGGTGGAGCCTAAAATATATGGGTGGGCTGAGGCAAGCACCAATCAGGAAGACAGAAAGGACGCAAGGTTTGAACTGTGTCACACTCCCGTTGGCATGCCTTTCGCATTGTCAGTGTCCTTGGAGCTCTGGGCTTTGTGGTTTTCTGAACCCTAACCCTAGGCGTAACCCTGACCCTAAGCCTAGGTGGAGCCTAAAATATATGGGTGGGCTGAGGCAAGCACCAATCAGGAAGACAGAAAGGACGCAAGGTTTGAACTGTGTCACACTCCCGTTGGCATGCCTTTCGCATTGTCAGTGTCCTTGGAGCTCTGGGCTTTGTGGTTTTCTGAACCCTAACCCTAGGCGTAACCCTAACCCTAAGCCTAGGTGGAGCCTAAAATATATGGGTGGGCTGAGGCAAGCACCAATCAGGAAGACAAGAATGCCACAAGGTTCGGACTGTGCGGCACTTCTGTTGGCATGCCTTTCGCATTGTCAGTGTCCTAGGAGCTCTGGGCTTTGTGGTTTTCTGAACCCTAACTCTAGGCGTAACCCTGACCCTAAGCCTAGGTGGAGCCTAAAATATATGGGTGGGCTGAGGCAAGCACCAATCAGGAAGACAGAAAGGACGCAAGGCTAGAAATGTGTTGCACTCCCGTTGGCATGCCTTTCGCATTGTCAGTGTCCTTGGAGCTCTGGGCTTTGTGGTTTTCTGAACCCTAACCCTAGGCGTAACCCTGACCCTAAGCCTAGGTGGAGCCTAAAATATATGGGTGGGCTGAGGCAAGCACCAATCAGGAAGACAGAAAGGACGCAAGGTTTGAACTGTGTCACACTCCCGTTGGCATGCCTTTCGCATTGTCAGTGTCCTTGGAGCTCTGGGCTTTGTGGTTTTCTGAACCCTAACCCTAGGCATAACCCTAACATTAACCCTAACCCTAGACACAGCCAGAAATCGGGCATTGGGCTGTGTCAAGTTGCAAACAGAAAGAAGAGAAGAGAATAAGTTTGGGGCAGTGTTGTGTTCCCCTTGGCATGCCTATCGCATGATCAGTATCCTTGGAGCTCTGGGCTTTGTGGTTTTCTGAACCCTAACCCTAGGCGTAACCTTAACCCTAACCCTAACCCTAGACAAAGCCAGAAATCGGGCATTGGGCTGTGGCAAGTTGCAAACAGAAAGAAGAGAATAGAATAAGTTTGGGGCAGTGTTGTGTTTCCCTTGGCATGTGTATGGCATGGTCAGTATCCCTGGAGCTCTGGGCTTTGTGGTTTTCTGAACCCTAACCCTAGGCGTAACCCTAACCCTAAGCCTAGGTGGAGCCTAAAATATATGGGTGGGCTGAGGCAAGCACCAATCAGGAAGACAAGAATGCCACAAGGTTCGGACTGTGCGGCACTTCTGTTGGCATGCCTTTCGCATTGTCAGTGTCCTTGGAGCTCTGGGCTTTGTGGTTTTCTGAACCCTAACCCTAGGCGTAACCCTGACCCTAAGCCTAGGTGGAGCCTAAAATATATGGGTGGGCTGAGGCAAGCACCAATCAGGAAGACAAGAATGGCGCAAGGTTTGAACTGTGCAGCACTTCTGTTGGCATGCCTTTCGCATTGTCAGTGTCCTTGGAGCTCTGGGCTTTGTGGTTTTCTGAACCCTAACCCTAGGAATAACCCTAACCTTAACCCTAACCCTAACCCTAGACAAAGCCAGAAATCGGGCATTGGGCTGTGTCAAGTTGCAAACAGAAAGAAGAGAAGAGAATAAGTTTGGGGCAGTGTTGTGTTTCCCTTGGCATGTGTATGGCATGGTCAGTATCCCTGGAGCTCTGGGCTTTGTGGTTTTCTGAACCCTAACCCTAGGCGTAACCCTGACCCTAAGCCTAGGTGGAGCCTAAAATATATGGGTGGGCTGAGGCAAGCACCAATCAGGAAGACAAGAATGCCACAAGGTTCGGACTGTGCGGCACTTCTGTTGGCATGCCTTTCGCATTGTCAGTGTCCTAGGAGCTCTGGGCTTTGTGGTTTTCTGAACCCTAACCCTAGGCGTAACCCTGACCCTAAGCCTAGGTGGAGCCTAAAATATATGGGTGGGCTGAGGCAAGCACCAATCAGGAAGACAGAAAGGACGCAAGGTTAGAAATGTGTTGCACTCCCGTTGGCATGCCTTTCGCATTGTCAGTGTCCTTGGAGCTCTGGGCTTTGTGGTTTTCTGAACCCTAACCCTAGGCATAACCCTAACATTAACCCTAACCCTAACCCTAGACACAGCCAGAAATCGGGCATTGGGCTGTGTCAAGTTGCAAACAGAAAGAAGAGAAGAGAATAAGTTTGGGGCAGTGTTGTGTTCCCCTTGGCATGCCTATCGCATGATCAGTATCCTTGGAGCTCTGGGCTTTGTGGTTTTCTGAACCCTAACCCTAGGCGTAACCCTAACCCTAACCCTAACCCTAGACAAAGCCAGAAATCGGGCATTGGGCTGTGGCAAGTTGCAAACAGAAAGAAGAGAATAGAATAAGTTTGGGGCAGTGTTGTGTTTCCCTTGGCATGTGTATGGCATGGTCAGTATCCCTGGAGCTCTGGGCTTTGTGGTTTTCTGAACCCTAACCCTAGGCGTAACCCTGACCCTAAGCCTAGGTGGAGCCTAAAATATATGGGTGGGCTGAGGCAAGCACCAATCAGGAAGACAAGAATGCCACAAGGTTCGGACTGTGCGGCACTTCTGTTGGCATGCCTTTCGCATTGTCAGTGTCCTTGGAGCTCTGGGCTTTGTGGTTTTCTGAACCCTAACCCTAGGCGTAACCCTGACCCTAAGCCTAGGTGGAGCCTAAAATATATGGGTGGGCTGAGGCAAGCACCAATCAGGAAGACAAGAATGGCGCAAGGTTAGAACTGTGCAGCACTTCTGTTGGCATGCCTTTCGCATTGTCAGTGTCCTTGGAGCTCTGGGCTTTGTGGTTTTCTGAACCCTAACCCTAGGAATAACCCTAACCTTAACCCTAACCCTAACCCTAGACAAAGCCAGAAATCGGGCATTGGGCTGTGTCAAGTTGCAAACAGAAAGAAGAGAAGAGAATAAGTTTGGGGCAGTGTTGTGTTTCCCTTGGCATGTGTATGGCATGGTCAGTATCCCTGGAGCTCTGGGCTTTGTGGTTTTCTGAACCCTAACCCTAGGCGTAACCCTGACCCTAAGCCTAGGTGGAGCCTAAAATATATGGGTGGGCTGAGGCAAGCACCAATCAGGAAGACAAGAATGCCACAAGGTTCGGACTGTGCGGCACTTCTGTTGGCATGCCTTTCGCATTGTCAGTGTCCTAGGAGCTCTGGGCTTTGTGGTTTTCTGAACCCTAACCCTAGGCGTAACCCTGACCCTTAGCCTAGGTGGAGCCTAAAATATATGGGTGGGCTGAGGCAAGCACCAATCAGGAAGACAAGAATGCCACAAGGTTCGGACTGTGCGGCACTTCTGTTGGCATGCCTTTCGCATTGTCAGTGTCCTAGGAGCTCTGGGCTTTGTGGTTTTCTGAACCCTAACCCTAGGCGTAACCCTGACCCTAAGCCTAGGTGGAGCCTAAAATATATGGGTGGGCTGAGGCAAGCACCAATCAGGAAGACAGAAAGGACGCAAGGTTAGAAATGTGTTGCACTCCCGTTGGCATGCCTTTCGCATTGTCAGTGTCCTTGGAGCTCTGGGCTTTGTGGTTTTCTGAACCCTAACCCTAGGCATAACCCTAACATTAACCCTAACCCTAACCCTAGACACAGCCAGAAATCGGGCATTGGGCTGTGTCAAGTTGCAAACAGAAAGAAGAGAAGAGAATAAGTTTGGGGCAGTGTTGTGTTCCCCTTGGCATGCCTATCGCATGATCAGTATCCTTGGAGCTCTGGGCTTTGTGGTTTTCTGAACCCTAACCCTAGGCGTAACCCTAACCCTAACCCTAACCCTAGACAAAGCCAGAAATCGGGCATTGGGCTGTGGCAAGTTGCAAACAGAAAGAAGAGAATAGAATAAGTTTGGGGCAGTGTTGTGTTTCCCTTGGCATGTGTATGGCATGGTCAGTATCCCTGGAGCTCTGGGCTTTGTGGTTTTCTGAACCCTAACCCTAGGCGTAACCCTGACCCTAAGCCTAGGTGGAGCCTAAAATATATGGGTGGGCTGAGGCAAGCACCAATCAGGAAGACAAGAATGGCGCAAGGTTTGAACTGTGTCACACTCCCGTTGGCATGCCTTTCGCATTGTCAGTGTCCTAGGAGCTCTGGGCTTTGTGGTTTTCTGAACCCTAACCCTAGGCGTAACCCTGACCCTAAGCCTAGGTGGAGCCTAAAATATATGGGTGGGCTGAGGCAAGCACCAATCAGGAAGACAGAACGGACGCAAGGTTTGAACTGTGTCACACTCCCGTTGGCATGCCTTTCGCATTGTCAGTGTCCTTGGAGCTCTGGGCTTTGTGGTTTTCTGAACCCTAACCCTAGGCGTAACCCTAACCCTAACCCTAACCCTAGACACAGCCAGAAATCGGGCATTGGGCTGTGTCAAGTTGCAAACAGAAAGAAGAGAAGAGAATAAGTTTGGGGCAGTGTTGTGTTTCCCTTGGCATGTGTATGGCATGGTCAGTATCCCTGGAGCTCTGGGCTTTGTGGTTTTCTGAACCCTAACCCTAGGCGTAACCCTGACCCTAAGCCTAGGTGGAGCCTAAAATATATGGGTGGGCTGAGGCAAGCACCAATCAGGAAGACATGAATGCGCAAGGTTAGAACTGTGCGGCACTTCTGTTGGCATGCCTTTCGCATTGTCAGTGTCCTTGGAGCTCTGGGCTTTGTGGTTTTCTGAACCCTAACCCTAGGCGTAACCCTGACCCTAAGCCTAGGTGGAGCCTAAAATATATGGGTGGGCTGAGGCAAGCACCAATCAGGAAGACAAGAATGCCACAAGGTTCGGACTGTGCGGCACTTCTGTTGGCATGCCTTTCGCATTGTCAGTGTCCTTGGAGCTCTGGGCTTTGTGGTTTTCTGAACCCTAACCCTAGGCGTAACCCTGACCCTAAGCCTAGGTGGAGCCTAAAATATATGGGTGGGCTGAGGCAAGCACCAATCAGGAAGACAAGAATGCCACAAGGTTCGGACTGTGCGGCACTTCTGTTGGCATGCCTTTCGCATTGTCAGTGTCCTTGGAGCTCTGGGCTTTGTGGTTTTCTGAACCCTAACCCTAGGCATAACCCTAACATTAACCCTAACCCTAGACACAGCCAGAAATCGGGCATTGGGCTGTGTCAAGTTGCAAACAGAAAGAAGAGAAGAGAATAAGTTTGGGGCAGTGTTGTGTTCCCCTTGGCATGCCTATCGCATGATCAGTATCCTTGGAGCTCTGGGCTTCGTGGTTTTCTGAACCCTAACCCTAGGAATAACCCTAACCCTAACCCTAACCCTAGACAAAGCCAGAAATCGGGCATTGGGCTGTGGCAAGTTGCAAACAGAAAGAAGAGAATAGAATAAGTTTGGGGCAGTGTTGTGTTTCCCTTGGCATGTGTATGGCATGGTCAGTATCCCTGGAGCTCTGGGCTTTGTGGTTTTCTGAACCCTAACCCTAGGCGTAACCCTGACCCTAAGCCTAGGTGGAGCCTAAAATATATGGGTGGGCTGAGGCAAGCACCAATCAGGAAGACAAGAATGGCGCAAGGTTAGAACTGTGCAGCACTTCTGTTGGCATGCCTTTCGCATTGTCAGTGTCCTTGGAGCTCTGGGCTTTGTGGTTTTCTGAACCCTAACCCTAGGCGTAACCCTGACCCTAAGCCTAGGTGGAGCCTAAAATATATGGGTGGGCTGAGGCAAGCACCAATCAGGAAGACAAGAATGGCGCAAGGTTAGAACTGTGCAGCACTTCTGTTGGCATGCCTTTCGCATTGTCAGTGTCCTTGGAGCTCTGGGCTTTGTGGTTTTCTGAACCCTAACCCTAGGCGTAACCCTGACCCTAAGCCTAGGTGGAGCCTAAAATATATGGGTGGGCTGAGGCAAGCACCAATCAGGAAGACAAGAATGGCGCAAGGTTAGAACTGTGCAGCACTTCTGTTGGCATGCCTTTCGCATTGTCAGTGTCCTTGGAGCTCTGGGCTTCGTGGTTTTCTGAACCCTAACCCTAGGAATAACCCTAACCTTAACCCTAACCCTAACCCTAGACACAGCCAGAAATCGGGCATTGGGCTGTGTCAAGTTGCAAACAGAAAGAAGAGAAGAGAATAAGTTTGGGGCAGTGTTGTGTTCCCCTTGGCATGTCTATCACATGGTCAGTATCCCTGGAGCTCTAGGTTTTGCGGCTTTCTGAACCCTAACCCTAGGCGTAACCCTGACCCTAAGCCTAGGTGGAGCCTAAAATATATGGGTGGGCTGAGGCAAGCACCAATCAGGAAGACAGAAAGGACGCAAGGTTTGAACTGTGTCACACTCCCGTTGGCATGCCTTTCGCATTGTCAGTTTCCTTGGAGCTCTGGGCTTAATGGTTTTCTGAACCCTAACCCTAGGCGTAACCCTGACCCTAAGCCTAGGTGGAGCTTAAAATATATGGGTGGGCTGAGGCAAGCACCAATCAGGAAGACAGAACGGACGCAAGGTTTGAACTGTGTCACACGCCCGTTGGCATGCCTTTCGCATTGTCAGTGTCCTTGGAGCTCTGGGCTTTGTGGTTTTCTGAACCCTAACCCTAGGCATAACCCTAACCCTAACCCTAACCCTAACCCTAGACAAAGCCAGAAATCGGGCATTGGGCTGTGTCAAGTTGCAAACAGAAAGAAGAGAAGAGAATAAGTTTGGGGCAGTGTTGTGTTCCCCTTGGCATGCCTATCGCATGATCAGTATCCTTGGAGCTCTGGGCTTTGTGGTTTTCTGAACCCTAACCCTAGGCGTAACCCTAACCCTAACCCTAACCCTAGACACAGCCAGAAATCGGGCATTGGGCTGTGGCAAGTTGCAAACAGAAAGAAGAGAATAGAATAAGTTTGGGGCAGTGTTGTGTTTCCCTTGGCATGTGCATGGCATGGTCAGTATCCCTGGAGCTCTGGGCTTTGTGGTTTTCTGAACCCTAACCCTAGGCGTAACCCTGACCCTAAGCCTAGGTGGAGCCTAAAATATATGGGTGGGCTGAGGCAAGCACCAATCAGGAAGACAAGAATGGCGCAAGGTTTGAACTGTGCAGCACTTCTGTTGGCATGCCTTTCGCATTGTCAGTGTCCTTGGAGCTCTGGGCTTCGTGGTTTTCTGAACCCTAACCCTAGGAATAACCCTAACCTTAACCCTAACCCTAACCCTAGACACAGCCAGAAATCGGGCATTGGGCTGTGTCAAGTTGCAAACAGAAAGAAGAGAAGAGAATAAGTTTGGGGCAGTGTTGTGTTCCCCTTGGCATGTCTATCACATGGTCAGTATCCCTGGAGCTCTAGGTTTTGCGGCTTTCTGAACCCTAACCCTAGGCGTAACCCTGACCCTAAGCCTAGGTGGAGCCTAAAATATATGGGTGGGCTGAGGCAAGCACCAATCAGGAAGACAGAAAGGACGCAAGGTTTGAACTGTGTCACACTCCCGTTGGCATGCCTTTCGCATTGTCAGTTTCCTTGGAGCTCTGGGCTTAATGGTTTTCTGAACCCTAACCCTAGGCGTAACCCTGACCCTAAGCCTAGGTGGAGCCTAAAATATATGGGTGGGCTGAGGCAAGCACCAATCAGGAAGACAGAACGGACACAAGGTTTGAACTGTGTCACACGCCCGTTGGCATGCCTTTCGCATTGTCAGTGTCCTTGGAGCTCTGGGCTTTGTGGTTTTCTGAACCCTAACCCTAGGCATAACCCTAACCCTAACCCTAACCCTAACCCTAGACAAAGCCAGAAATCGGGCATTGGGCTGTGTCAAGTTGCAAACAGAAAGAAGAGAAGAGAATAAGTTTGGGGCAGTGTTGTGTTCCCCTTGGCATGCCTATCGCATGATCAGTATCCTTGGAGCTCTGGGCTTTGTGGTTTTCTGAACCCTAACCCTAGGCGTAACCCTAACCCTAACCCTAACCCTAGACACAGCCAGAAATCGGGCATTGGGCTGTGGCAAGTTGCAAAGAGAAAGAAGAGAAGAGAATAAGTTTGGGGCAGTGTTGTGTTTCCCTTGGCATGTGTATGGCATGGTCAGTATCCCTGGAGCTCTGGGCTTTGTGGTTTTCTGAACCCTAACCCTAGGCGTAACCCTGACCCTAAGCCTAGGTGGAGCCTAAAATATATGGGTGGGCTGAGGCAAGCACCAATCAGGAAGACAAGAATGGCGCAAGGTTTGAACTGTGCAGCACTTCTGTTGGCATGCCTTTCGCATTGTCAGTGTCCTTGGAGCTCTGGGCTTTGTGGTTTTCTGAACCCTAACCCTAGGAATAACCCTAACCTTAACCCTAACCCTAACCCTAGACACAGCCAGAAATCGGGCATTGGGCTGTGTCAAGTTGCAAACAGAAAGAAGAGAAGAGAATAAGTTTGGGGCAGTGTTGTGTTCCCCTTGGCATGTCTATCACATGGTCAGTATCCCTGGAGCTCTAGGTTTTGCGGCTTTCTGAACCCGAACCCCAGGCGTAACCCTGACCCTAAGCCTAGGTGGAGCCTAAAATATATGGGTGGGCTGAGGCAAGCACCAATCAGGAAGACAGAAAGGACGCAAGGTTTGAACTGTGTCACACTCCCGTTGGCATGCCTTTCGCATTGTCAGTGTCCTTGGAGCTCTGGGCTTTGTGGTTTTCTGAACCCTAACCCTAGGCGTAACCCTAACCCTAACCCTAACCCTAGACACAGCCAGAAATCGGGCATTGGGCTGTGTCAAGTTGCAAACAGAAAGAAGAGAAGAGAATAAGTTTGGGGCAGTGTTGTGTTTCCCTTGGCATGTGTATGGCATGGCCAGTATCCCTGGAGCTCTGGGCTTTGTGGTTTTCTGAACCCTAACCCTAGGCGTAACCCTGACCCTAAGCCTAGGTGGAGCCTAAAATATATGGGTGGGCTGAGGCAAGCACCAATCAGGAAGACAGAAAGGACGCAAGGTTTGAACTGTGTCACACTCCCGTTGGCATGCCTTTCGCATTGTCAGTGTCCTTGGAGCTCTGGGCTTTGTGGTTTTCTGAACCCTAACCCTAGGCGTAACCCTGACCCTAAGCCTAGGTGGAGCCTAAAATATATGGGTGGGCTGAGGCAAGCACCAATCAGGAAGACAGAAAGGACGCAAGGTTTGAACTGTGTCACACTCCCGTTGGCATGCCTTTCGCATTGTCAGTGTCCTTGGAGCTCTGGGCTTTGTGGTTTTCTGAACCCTAACCCTAGGCGTAACCCTAACCCTAAGCCTAGGTGGAGCCTAAAATATATGGGTGGGCTGAGGCAAGCACCAATCAGGAAGACAAGAATGGCGCAAGGTTAGAACTGTGCAGCATTTCTGTTGGCATGCCTTTCGCATTGTCAGTGTCCTAGGAGCTCTGGGCTTTGTGGTTTTCTGAACCCTAACTCTAGGCGTAACCCTGACCCTAAGCCTAGGTGGAGCCTAAAATATATGGGTGGGCTGAGGCAAGCACCAATCAGGAAGACAGAAAGGACGCAAGGCTAGAAATGTGTTGCACTCCCGTTGGCATGCCTTTCGCATTGTCAGTGTCCTTGGAGCTCTGGGCTTTGTGGTTTTCTGAACCCTAACCCTAGGCGTAACCCTGACCCTAAGCCTAGGTGGAGCCTAAAATATATGGGTGGGCTGAGGCAAGCACCAATCAGGAAGACAGAAAGGACGCAAGGTTTGAACTGTGTCACACTCCCGTTGGCATGCCTTTCGCATTGTCAGTGTCCTTGGAGCTCTGGGCTTTGTGGTTTTCTGAACCCTAACCCTAGGCATAACCCTAACATTAACCCTAACCCTAGACACAGCCAGAAATCGGGCATTGGGCTGTGTCAAGTTGCAAACAGAAAGAAGAGAAGAGAATAAGTTTGGGGCAGTGTTGTGTTCCCCTTGGCATGCCTATCGCATGATCAGTATCCTTGGAGCTCTGGGCTTTGTGGTTTTCTGAACCCTAACCCTAGGCGTAACCCTAACCCTAACCCTAACCCTAGACAAAGCCAGAAATCGGGCATTGGGCTGTGTCAAGTTGCAAACAGAAAGAAGAGAATAGAATAAGTTTGGGGCAGTGTTGTGTTTCCCTTGGCATGTGTATGGCATGGTCAGTATCCCTGGAGCTCTGGGCTTTGTGGTTTTCTGAACCCTAACCCTAGGCGTAACCCTGACCCTAAGCCTAGGTGGAGCCTAAAATATATGGGTGGGCTGAGGCAAGCACCAATCAGGAAGACAAGAATGCGCAAGGTTAGAACTGTGCGGCACTTCTGTTGGCATGCCTTTCGCATTGTCAGTGTCCTTGGAGCTCTGGGCTTTGTGGTTTTCTGAACCCTAACCCTAGGCGTAACCCTGACCCTAAGCCTAGGTGGAGCCTAAAATATATGGGTGGGCTGAGGCAAGCACCAATCAGGAAGACAGAACGGACGCAAGGTTTGAACTGTGTCACACGCCCGTTGGCATGCCTTTCGCATTGTCAGTGTCCTTGGAGCTCTGGGCTTTGTGGTTTTCTGAACCCTAACCCTAGGCATAACCCTAACATTAACCCTAACCCTAACCCTAGACACAGCCAGAAATCGGGCATTGGGCTGTGTCAAGTTGCAAACAGAAAGAAGAGAAGAGAATAAGTTTGGGGCAGTGTTGTGTTCCCCTTGGCATGCCTATCGCATGATCAGTATCCTTGGAGCTCTGGGCTTTGTGGTTTTCTGAACCCTAACCCTAGGCGTAACCTTAACCCTAACCCTAACCCTAGACAAAGCCAGAAATCGGGCATTGGGCTGTGGCAAGTTGCAAACAGAAAGAAGAGAATAGAATAAGTTTGGGGCAGTGTTGTGTTTCCCTTGGCATGTGTATGGCATGGTCAGTATCCCTGGAGCTCTGGGCTTTGTGGTTTTCTGAACCCTAACCCTAGGCGTAACCCTAACCCTAAGCCTAGGTGGAGCCTAAAATATATGGGTGGGCTGAGGCAAGCACCAATCAGGAAGACAAGAATGCCACAAGGTTCGGACTGTGCGGCACTTCTGTTGGCATGCCTTTCGCATTGTCAGTGTCCCTGGAGCTCTGGGCTTTGTGGTTTTCTGAACCCTAACCCTAGGCGTAACCCTAACCCTAAGCCTAGGTGGAGCCTAAAATATATGGGTGGGCTGAGGCAAGCACCAATCAGGAAGACAAGAATGCCACAAGGTTCGGACTGTGCGGCACTTCTGTTGGCATGCCTTTCGCATTGTCAGTGTCCTTGGAGCTCTGGGCTTTGTGGTTTTCTGAACCCTAACCCTAGGCGTAACCCTGACCCTAAGCCTAGGTGGAGCCTAAAATATATGGGTGGGCTGAGGCAAGCACCAATCAGGAAGACAAGAATGCCACAAGGTTCGGACTGTGCGGCACTTCTGTTGGCATGCCTTTCGCATTGTCAGTGTCCTTGGAGCTCTGGGCTTTGTGGTTTTCTGAACCCTAACCCTAGGCATAACCCTAACATTAACCCTAACCCTAGACACAGCCAGAAATCGGGCATTGGGCTGTGTCAAGTTGCAAACAGAAAGAAGAGAAGAGAATAAGTTTGGGGCAGTGTTGTGTTCCCCTTGGCATGCCTATCGCATGATCAGTATCCTTGGAGCTCTGGGCTTCGTGGTTTTCTGAACCCTAACCCTAGGAATAACCCTAACCCTAACCCTAACCCTAGACACAGCCAGAAATCGGGCATTGGGCTGTGGCAAGTTGCAAACAGAAAGAAGAGAATAGAATAAGTTTGGGGCAGTGTTGTGTTTCCCTTGGCATGTGTATGGCATGGTCAGTATCCCTGGAGCTCTGGGCTTTGTGGTTTTCTGAACCCTAACCCTAGGCGTAACCCTGACCCTAAGCCTAGGTGGAGCCTAAAATATATGGGTGGGCTGAGGCAAGCACCAATCAGGAAGACAAGAATGGCGCAAGGTTAGAACTGTGCAGCACTTCTGTTGGCATGCCTTTCGCATTGTCAGTGTCCTTGGAGCTCTGGGCTTTGTGGTTTTCTGAACCCTAACCCTAGGCGTAACCCTGACCCTAAGCCTAGGTGGAGCCTAAAATATATGGGTGGGCTGAGGCAAGCACCAATCAGGAAGACAAGAATGGCGCAAGGTTAGAACTGTGCAGCACTTCTGTTGGCATGCCTTTCGCATTGTCAGTGTCCTAGGAGCTCTGGGCTTTGTGGTTTTCTGAACCCTAACCCTAGGCGTAACCCTGACCCTAAGCCTAGGTGGAGCCTAAAATATATGGGTGGGCTGAGGCAAGCACCAATCAGGAAGACAGAAAGGACGCAAGGCTAGAAATGTGTTGCACTCCCGTTGGCATGCCTTTCGCATTGTCAGTGTCCTTGGAGCTCTGGGCTTTGTGGTTTTCTGAACCCTAACCCTAGGCGTAACCCTGACCCTAAGCCTAGGTGGAGCCTAAAATATATGGGTGGGCTGAGGCAAGCACCAATCAGGAAGACAGAAAGGACGCAAGGTTTGAACTGTGTCACACTCCCGTTGGCATGCCTTTCGCATTGTCAGTGTCCTTGGAGCTCTGGGCTTTGTGGTTTTCTGAACCCTAACCCTAGGCATAACCCTAACATTAACCCTAACCCTAGACACAGCCAGAAATCGGGCATTGGGCTGTGTCAAGTTGCAAACAGAAAGAAGAGAAGAGAATAAGTTTGGGGCAGTGTTGTGTTCCCCTTGGCATGCCTATCGCATGATCAGTATCCTTGGAGCTCTGGGCTTTGTGGTTTTCTGAACCCTAACCCTAGGCGTAACCCTAACCCTAACCCTAACCCTAGACAAAGCCAGAAATCGGGCATTGGGCTGTGTCAAGTTGCAAACAGAAAGAAGAGAATAGAATAAGTTTGGGGCAGTGTTGTGTTTCCCTTGGCATGTGTATGGCATGGTCAGTATCCCTGGAGCTCTGGGCTTTGTGGTTTTCTGAACCCTAACCCTAGGCGTAACCCTGACCCTAAGCCTAGGTGGAGCCTAAAATATATGGGTGGGCTGAGGCAAGCACCAATCAGGAAGACAAGAATGCGCAAGGTTAGAACTGTGCGGCACTTCTGTTGGCATGCCTTTCGCATTGTCAGTGTCCTTGGAGCTCTGGGCTTTGTGGTTTTCTGAACCCTAACCCTAGGCGTAACCCTGACCCTAAGCCTAGGTGGAGCCTAAAATATATGGGTGGGCTGAGGCAAGCACCAATCAGGAAGACAAGAATGCCACAAGGTTCGGACTGTGCGGCACTTCTGTTGGCATGCCTTTCGCATTGTCAGTGTCCTTGGAGCTCTGGGCTTTGTGGTTTTCTGAACCCTAACCCTAGGCGTAACCCTGACCCTAAGCCTAGGTGGAGCCTAAAATATATGGGTGGGCTGAGGCAAGCACCAATCAGGAAGACAAGAATGCCACAAGGTTCGGACTGTGCGGCACTTCTGTTGGCATGCCTTTCGCATTGTCAGTGTCCTTGGAGCTCTGGGCTTTGTGGTTTTCTGAACCCTAACCCTAGGCATAACCCTAACATTAACCCTAACCCTAGACACAGCCAGAAATCGGGCATTGGGCTGTGTCAAGTTGCAAACAGAAAGAAGAGAAGAGAATAAGTTTGGGGCAGTGTTGTGTTCCCCTTGGCATGCCTATCGCATGATCAGTATCCTTGGAGCTCTGGGCTTCGTGGTTTTCTGAACCCTAACCCTAGGAATAACCCTAACCCTAACCCTAACCCTAGACACAGCCAGAAATCGGGCATTGGGCTGTGGCAAGTTGCAAACAGAAAGAAGAGAATAGAATAAGTTTGGGGCAGTGTTGTGTTTCCCTTGGCATGTGTATGGCATGGTCAGTATCCCTGGAGCTCTGGGCTTTGTGGTTTTCTGAACCCTAACCCTAGGCGTAACCCTGACCCTAAGCCTAGGTGGAGCCTAAAATATATGGGTGGGCTGAGGCAAGCACCAATCAGGAAGACAAGAATGGCGCAAGGTTAGAACTGTGCAGCACTTCTGTTGGCATGCCTTTTGCATTGTCAGTGTCCTTGGAGCTCTGGGCTTTGTGGTTTTCTGAACCCTAACCCTAGGCGTAACCCTGACCCTAAGCCTAGGTGGAGCCTAAAATATATGGGTGGGCTGAGGCAAGCACCAATCAGGAAGACAAGAATGGCGCAAGGTTAGAACTGTGCAGCATTTCTGTTGGCATGCCTTTCGCATTGTCAGTGTCCTAGGAGCTCTGGGCTTTGTGGTTTTCTGAACCCTAACTCTAGGCGTAACCCTGACCCTAAGCCTAGGTGGAGCCTAAAATATATGGGTGGGCTGAGGCAAGCACCAATCAGGAAGACAGAAAGGACGCAAGGCTAGAAATGTGTTGCACTCCCGTTGGCATGCCTTTCGCATTGTCAGTGTCCTTGGAGCTCTGGGCTTTGTGGTTTTCTGAACCCTAACCCTAGGCGTAACCCTGACCCTAAGCCTAGGTGGAGCCTAAAATATATGGGTGGGCTGAGGCAAGCACCAATCAGGAAGACAGAAAGGACGCAAGGTTTGAACTGTGTCACACTCCCGTTGGCATGCCTTTCGCATTGTCAGTGTCCTTGGAGCTCTGGGCTTTGTGGTTTTCTGAACCCTAACCCTAGGCATAACCCTAACATTAACCCTAACCCTAGACACAGCCAGAAATCGGGCATTGGGCTGTGTCAAGTTGCAAACAGAAAGAAGAGAAGAGAATAAGTTTGGGGCAGTGTTGTGTTCCCCTTGGCATGCCTATCGCATGATCAGTATCCTTGGAGCTCTGGGCTTTGTGGTTTTCTGAACCCTAACCCTAGGCGTAACCCTAACCCTAACCCTAACCCTAGACAAAGCCAGAAATCGGGCATTGGGCTGTGTCAAGTTGCAAACAGAAAGAAGAGAATAGAATAAGTTTGGGGCAGTGTTGTGTTTCCCTTGGCATGTGTATGGCATGGTCAGTATCCCTGGAGCTCTGGGCTTTGTGGTTTTCTGAACCCTAACCCTAGGCGTAACCCTGACCCTAAGCCTAGGTGGAGCCTAAAATATATGGGTGGGCTGAGGCAAGCACCAATCAGGAAGACAAGAATGCGCAAGGTTAGAACTGTGCGGCACTTCTGTTGGCATGCCTTTCGCATTGTCAGTGTCCTTGGAGCTCTGGGCTTTGTGGTTTTCTGAACCCTAACCCTAGGCGTAACCCTGACCCTAAGCCTAGGTGGAGCCTAAAATATATGGGTGGGCTGAGGCAAGCACCAATCAGGAAGACAGAAAGGACGCAAGGTTTGAACTGTGTCACACTCCCGTTGGCATGCCTTTCGCATTGTCAGTGTCCTTGGAGCTCTGGGCTTTGTGGTTTTCTGAACCCTAACCCTAGGCATAACCCTAACATTAACCCTAACCCTAGACACAGCCAGAAATCGGGCATTGGGCTGTGTCAAGTTGCAAACAGAAAGAAGAGAAGAGAATAAGTTTGGGGCAGTGTTGTGTTCCCCTTGGCATGCCTATCGCATGATCAGTATCCTTGGAGCTCTGGGCTTTGTGGTTTTCTGAACCCTAACCCTAGGCGTAACCCTAACCCTAACCCTAACCCTAGACAAAGCCAGAAATCGGGCATTGGGCTGTGTCAAGTTGCAAACAGAAAGAAGAGAATAGAATAAGTTTGGGGCAGTGTTGTGTTTCCCTTGGCATGTGTATGGCATGGTCAGTATCCCTGGAGCTCTGGGCTTTGTGGTTTTCTGAACCCTAACCCTAGGCGTAACCCTGACCCTAAGCCTAGGTGGAGCCTAAAATATATGGGTGGGCTGAGGCAAGCACCAATCAGGAAGACAAGAATGCGCAAGGTTAGAACTGTGCGGCACTTCTGTTGGCATGCCTTTCGCATTGTCAGTGTCCTTGGAGCTCTGGGCTTTGTGGTTTTCTGAACCCTAACCCTAGGCGTAACCCTGACCCTAAGCCTAGGTGGAGCCTAAAATATATGGGTGGGCTGAGGCAAGCACCAATCAGGAAGACAAGAATGCCACAAGGTTCGGACTGTGCGGCACTTCTGTTGGCATGCCTTTCGCATTGTCAGTGTCCTTGGAGCTCTGGGCTTTGTGGTTTTCTGAACCCTAACCCTAGGCGTAACCCTGACCCTAAGCCTAGGTGGAGCCTAAAATATATGGGTGGGCTGAGGCAAGCACCAATCAGGAAGACAAGAATGCCACAAGGTTCGGACTGTGCGGCACTTCTGTTGGCATGCCTTTCGCATTGTCAGTGTCCTTGGAGCTCTGGGCTTTGTGGTTTTCTGAACCCTAACCCTAGGCATAACCCTAACATTAACCCTAACCCTAGACACAGCCAGAAATCGGGCATTGGGCTGTGTCAAGTTGCAAACAGAAAGAAGAGAAGAGAATAAGTTTGGGGCAGTGTTGTGTTCCCCTTGGCATGCCTATCGCATGATCAGTATCCTTGGAGCTCTGGGCTTCGTGGTTTTCTGAACCCTAACCCTAGGAATAACCCTAACCCTAACCCTAACCCTAGACACAGCCAGAAATCGGGCATTGGGCTGTGGCAAGTTGCAAACAGAAAGAAGAGAATAGAATAAGTTTGGGGCAGTGTTGTGTTTCCCTTGGCATGTGTATGGCATGGTCAGTATCCCTGGAGCTCTGGGCTTTGTGGTTTTCTGAACCCTAACCCTAGGCGTAACCCTGACCCTAAGCCTAGGTGGAGCCTAAAATATATGGGTGGGCTGAGGCAAGCACCAATCAGGAAGACAAGAATGGCGCAAGGTTAGAACTGTGCAGCACTTCTGTTGGCATGCCTTTCGCATTGTCAGTGTCCTTGGAGCTCTGGGCTTTGTGGTTTTCTGAACCCTAACCCTAGGCGTAACCCTGACCCTAAGCCTAGGTGGAGCCTAAAATATATGGGTGGGCTGAGGCAAGCACCAATCAGGAAGACAAGAATGGCGCAAGGTTAGAACTGTGCAGCACTTCTGTTGGCATGCCTTTCGCATTGTCAGTGTCCTAGGAGCTCTGGGCTTTGTGGTTTTCTGAACCCTAACTCTAGGCGTAACCCTGACCCTAAGCCTAGGTGGAGCCTAAAATATATGGGTGGGCTGAGGCAAGCACCAATCAGGAAGACAGAAAGGACGCAAGGCTAGAAATGTGTTGCACTCCCGTTGGCATGCCTTTCGCATTGTCAGTGTCCTTGGAGCTCTGGGCTTTGTGGTTTTCTGAACCCTAACCCTAGGCGTAACCCTGACCCTAAGCCTAGGTGGAGCCTAAAATATATGGGTGGGCTGAGGCAAGCACCAATCAGGAAGACAGAAAGGACGCAAGGTTTGAACTGTGTCACACTCCCGTTGGCATGCCTTTCGCATTGTCAGTGTCCTTGGAGCTCTGGGCTTTGTGGTTTTCTGAACCCTAACCCTAGGCATAACCCTAACATTAACCCTAACCCTAGACACAGCCAGAAATCGGGCATTGGGCTGTGTCAAGTTGCAAACAGAAAGAAGAGAAGAGAATAAGTTTGGGGCAGTGTTGTGTTCCCCTTGGCATGCCTATCGCATGATCAGTATCCTTGGAGCTCTGGGCTTTGTGGTTTTCTGAACCCTAACCCTAGGCGTAACCCTAACCCTAACCCTAACCCTAGACAAAGCCAGAAATCGGGCATTGGGCTGTGTCAAGTTGCAAACAGAAAGAAGAGAATAGAATAAGTTTGGGGCAGTGTTGTGTTTCCCTTGGCATGTGTATGGCATGGTCAGTATCCCTGGAGCTCTGGGCTTTGTGGTTTTCTGAACCCTAACCCTAGGCGTAACCCTGACCCTAAGCCTAGGTGGAGCCTAAAATATATGGGTGGGCTGAGGCAAGCACCAATCAGGAAGACAAGAATGCGCAAGGTTAGAACTGTGCGGCACTTCTGTTGGCATGCCTTTCGCATTGTCAGTGTCCTTGGAGCTCTGGGCTTTGTGGTTTTCTGAACCCTAACCCTAGGCGTAACCCTGACCCTAAGCCTAGGTGGAGCCTAAAATATATGGGTGGGCTGAGGCAAGCACCAATCAGGAAGACAGAACGGACGCAAGGTTTGAACTGTGTCACACGCCCGTTGGCATGCCTTTCGCATTGTCAGTGTCCTTGGAGCTCTGGGCTTTGTGGTTTTCTGAACCCTAACCCTAGGCATAACCCTAACATTAACCCTAACCCTAACCCTAGACACAGCCAGAAATCGGGCATTGGGCTGTGTCAAGTTGCAAACAGAAAGAAGAGAAGAGAATAAGTTTGGGGCAGTGTTGTGTTCCCCTTGGCATGCCTATCGCATGATCAGTATCCTTGGAGCTCTGGGCTTTGTGGTTTTCTGAACCCTAACCCTAGGCGTAACCTTAACCCTAACCCTAACCCTAGACAAAGCCAGAAATCGGGCATTGGGCTGTGGCAAGTTGCAAACAGAAAGAAGAGAATAGAATAAGTTTGGGGCAGTGTTGTGTTTCCCTTGGCATGTGTATGGCATGGTCAGTATCCCTGGAGCTCTGGGCTTTGTGGTTTTCTGAACCCTAACCCTAGGCGTAACCCTAACCCTAAGCCTAGGTGGAGCCTAAAATATATGGGTGGGCTGAGGCAAGCACCAATCAGGAAGACAAGAATGCCACAAGGTTCGGACTGTGCGGCACTTCTGTTGGCATGCCTTTCGCATTGTCAGTGTCCCTGGAGCTCTGGGCTTTGTGGTTTTCTGAACCCTAACCCTAGGCGTAACCCTAACCCTAAGCCTAGGTGGAGCCTAAAATATATGGGTGGGCTGAGGCAAGCACCAATCAGGAAGACAAGAATGCCACAAGGTTCGGACTGTGCGGCACTTCTGTTGGCATGCCTTTCGCATTGTCAGTGTCCTTGGAGCTCTGGGCTTTGTGGTTTTCTGAACCCTAACCCTAGGCGTAACCCTGACCCTAAGCCTAGGTGGAGCCTAAAATATATGGGTGGGCTGAGGCAAGCACCAATCAGGAAGACAAGAATGCCACAAGGTTCGGACTGTGCGGCACTTCTGTTGGCATGCCTTTCGCATTGTCAGTGTCCTTGGAGCTCTGGGCTTTGTGGTTTTCTGAACCCTAACCCTAGGCATAACCCTAACATTAACCCTAACCCTAGACACAGCCAGAAATCGGGCATTGGGCTGTGTCAAGTTGCAAACAGAAAGAAGAGAAGAGAATAAGTTTGGGGCAGTGTTGTGTTCCCCTTGGCATGCCTATCGCATGATCAGTATCCTTGGAGCTCTGGGCTTCGTGGTTTTCTGAACCCTAACCCTAGGAATAACCCTAACCCTAACCCTAACCCTAGACACAGCCAGAAATCGGGCATTGGGCTGTGGCAAGTTGCAAACAGAAAGAAGAGAATAGAATAAGTTTGGGGCAGTGTTGTGTTTCCCTTGGCATGTGTATGGCATGGTCAGTATCCCTGGAGCTCTGGGCTTTGTGGTTTTCTGAACCCTAACCCTAGGCGTAACCCTGACCCTAAGCCTAGGTGGAGCCTAAAATATATGGGTGGGCTGAGGCAAGCACCAATCAGGAAGACAAGAATGGCGCAAGGTTAGAACTGTGCAGCACTTCTGTTGGCATGCCTTTCGCATTGTCAGTGTCCTTGGAGCTCTGGGCTTTGTGGTTTTCTGAACCCTAACCCTAGGCGTAACCCTGACCCTAAGCCTAGGTGGAGCCTAAAATATATGGGTGGGCTGAGGCAAGCACCAATCAGGAAGACAAGAATGGCGCAAGGTTAGAACTGTGCAGCACTTCTGTTGGCATGCCTTTCGCATTGTCAGTGTCCTAGGAGCTCTGGGCTTTGTGGTTTTCTGAACCCTAACTCTAGGCGTAACCCTGACCCTAAGCCTAGGTGGAGCCTAAAATATATGGGTGGGCTGAGGCAAGCACCAATCAGGAAGACAGAAAGGACGCAAGGCTAGAAATGTGTTGCACTCCCGTTGGCATGCCTTTCGCATTGTCAGTGTCCTTGGAGCTCTGGGCTTTGTGGTTTTCTGAACCCTAACCCTAGGCGTAACCCTGACCCTAAGCCTAGGTGGAGCCTAAAATATATGGGTGGGCTGAGGCAAGCACCAATCAGGAAGACAGAAAGGACGCAAGGTTTGAACTGTGTCACACTCCCGTTGGCATGCCTTTCGCATTGTCAGTGTCCTTGGAGCTCTGGGCTTTGTGGTTTTCTGAACCCTAACCCTAGGCATAACCCTAACATTAACCCTAACCCTAGACACAGCCAGAAATCGGGCATTGGGCTGTGTCAAGTTGCAAACAGAAAGAAGAGAAGAGAATAAGTTTGGGGCAGTGTTGTGTTCCCCTTGGCATGCCTATCGCATGATCAGTATCCTTGGAGCTCTGGGCTTTGTGGTTTTCTGAACCCTAACCCTAGGCGTAACCCTAACCCTAACCCTAACCCTAGACACAGCCAGAAATCGGGCATTGGGCTGTGTCAAGTTGCAAACAGAAAGAAGAGAATAGAATAAGTTTGGGGCAGTGTTGTGTTTCCCTTGGCATGTGTATGGCATGGTCAGTATCCCTGGAGCTCTGGGCTTTGTGGTTTTCTGAACCCTAACCCTAGGCGTAACCCTGACCCTAAGCCTAGGTGGAGCCTAAAATATATGGGTGGGCTGAGGCAAGCACCAATCAGGAAGACAAGAATGCGCAAGGTTAGAACTGTGCGGCACTTCTGTTGGCATGCCTTTCGCATTGTCAGTGTCCTTGGAGCTCTGGGCTTTGTGGTTTTCTGAACCCTAACCCTAGGCGTAACCCTGACCCTAAGCCTAGGTGGAGCCTAAAATATATGGGTGGGCTGAGGCAAGCACCAATCAGGAAGACAGAACGGACGCAAGGTTTGAACTGTGTCACACGCCCGTTGGCATGCCTTTCGCATTGTCAGTGTCCTTGGAGCTCTGGGCTTTGTGGTTTTCTGAACCCTAACCCTAGGCATAACCCTAACATTAACCCTAACCCTAACCCTAGACACAGCCAGAAATCGGGCATTGGGCTGTGTCAAGTTGCAAACAGAAAGAAGAGAAGAGAATAAGTTTGGGGCAGTGTTGTGTTCCCCTTGGCATGCCTATCGCATGATCAGTATCCTTGGAGCTCTGGGCTTTGTGGTTTTCTGAACCCTAACCCTAGGCGTAACCTTAACCCTAACCCTAACCCTAGACAAAGCCAGAAATCGGGCATTGGGCTGTGGCAAGTTGCAAACAGAAAGAAGAGAATAGAATAAGTTTGGGGCAGTGTTGTGTTTCCCTTGGCATGTGTATGGCATGGTCAGTATCCCTGGAGCTCTGGGCTTTGTGGTTTTCTGAACCCTAACCCTAGGCGTAACCCTAACCCTAAGCCTAGGTGGAGCCTAAAATATATGGGTGGGCTGAGGCAAGCACCAATCAGGAAGACAAGAATGCCACAAGGTTCGGACTGTGCGGCACTTCTGTTGGCATGCCTTTCGCATTGTCAGTGTCCTAGGAGCTCTGGGCTTTGTGGTTTTCTGAACCCTAACCCTAGGCGTAACCCTAACCCTAAGCCTAGGTGGAGCCTAAAATATATGGGTGGGCTGAGGCAAGCACCAATCAGGAAGACAAGAATGCCACAAGGTTCGGACTGTGCGGCACTTCTGTTGGCATGCCTTTCGCATTGTCAGTGTCCTTGGAGCTCTGGGCTTTGTGGTTTTCTGAACCCTAACCCTAGGCGTAACCCTGACCCTAAGCCTAGGTGGAGCCTAAAATATATGGGTGGGCTGAGGCAAGCACCAATCAGGAAGACAAGAATGCCACAAGGTTCGGACTGTGCGGCACTTCTGTTGGCATGCCTTTCGCATTGTCAGTGTCCTTGGAGCTCTGGGCTTTGTGGTTTTCTGAACCCTAACCCTAGGCATAACCCTAACATTAACCCTAACCCTAGACACAGCCAGAAATCGGGCATTGGGCTGTGTCAAGTTGCAAACAGAAAGAAGAGAAGAGAATAAGTTTGGGGCAGTGTTGTGTTCCCCTTGGCATGCCTATCGCATGATCAGTATCCTTGGAGCTCTGGGCTTTGTGGTTTTCTGAACCCTAACCCTAGGAATAACCCTAACCCTAACCCTAACCCTAGACACAGCCAGAAATCGGGCATTGGGCTGTGGCAAGTTGCAAACAGAAAGAAGAGAATAGAATAAGTTTGGGGCAGTGTTGTGTTTCCCTTGGCATGTGTATGGCATGGTCAGTATCCCTGGAGCTCTGGGCTTTGTGGTTTTCTGAACCCTAACCCTAGGCGTAACCCTGACCCTAAGCCTAGGTGGAGCCTAAAATATATGGGTGGGCTGAGGCAAGCACCAATCAGGAAGACAAGAATGGCGCAAGGTTAGAACTGTGCAGCACTTCTGTTGGCATGCCTTTCGCATTGTCAGTGTCCTTGGAGCTCTGGGCTTTGTGGTTTTCTGAACCCTAACCCTAGGCGTAACCCTGACCCTAAGCCTAGGTGGAGCCTAAAATATATGGGTGGGCTGAGGCAAGCACCAATCAGGAAGACAAGAATGGCGCAAGGTTAGAACTGTGCAGCACTTCTGTTGGCATGCCTTTCGCATTGTCAGTGTCCTAGGAGCTCTGGGCTTTGTGGTTTTCTGAACCCTAACTCTAGGCGTAACCCTGACCCTAAGCCTAGGTGGAGCCTAAAATATATGGGTGGGCTGAGGCAAGCACCAATCAGGAAGACAGAAAGGACGCAAGGCTAGAAATGTGTTGCACTCCCGTTGGCATGCCTTTCGCATTGTCAGTGTCCTTGGAGCTCTGGGCTTTGTGGTTTTCTGAACCCTAACCCTAGGCGTAACCCTGACCCTAAGCCTAGGTGGAGCCTAAAATATATGGGTGGGCTGAGGCAAGCACCAATCAGGAAGACAGAAAGGACGCAAGGTTTGAACTGTGTCACACTCCCGTTGGCATGCCTTTCGCATTGTCAGTGTCCTTGGAGCTCTGGGCTTTGTGGTTTTCTGAACCCTAACCCTAGGCATAACCCTAACATTAACCCTAACCCTAGACACAGCCAGAAATCGGGCATTGGGCTGTGTCAAGTTGCAAACAGAAAGAAGAGAAGAGAATAAGTTTGGGGCAGTGTTGTGTTCCCCTTGGCATGCCTATCGCATGATCAGTATCCTTGGAGCTCTGGGCTTTGTGGTTTTCTGAACCCTAACCCTAGGCGTAACCCTAACCCTAACCCTAACCCTAGACACAGCCAGAAATCGGGCATTGGGCTGTGTCAAGTTGCAAACAGAAAGAAGAGAATAGAATAAGTTTGGGGCAGTGTTGTGTTTCCCTTGGCATGTGTATGGCATGGTCAGTATCCCTGGAGCTCTGGGCTTTGTGGTTTTCTGAACCCTAACCCTAGGCGTAACCCTGACCCTAAGCCTAGGTGGAGCCTAAAATATATGGGTGGGCTGAGGCAAGCACCAATCAGGAAGACAAGAATGCGCAAGGTTAGAACTGTGCGGCACTTCTGTTGGCATGCCTTTCGCATTGTCAGTGTCCTTGGAGCTCTGGGCTTTGTGGTTTTCTGAACCCTAACCCTAGGCGTAACCCTGACCCTAAGCCTAGGTGGAGCCTAAAATATATGGGTGGGCTGAGGCAAGCACCAATCAGGAAGACAGAACGGACGCAAGGTTTGAACTGTGTCACACGCCCGTTGGCATGCCTTTCGCATTGTCAGTGTCCTTGGAGCTCTGGGCTTTGTGGTTTTCTGAACCCTAACCCTAGGCATAACCCTAACATTAACCCTAACCCTAACCCTAGACACAGCCAGAAATCGGGCATTGGGCTGTGTCAAGTTGCAAACAGAAAGAAGAGAAGAGAATAAGTTTGGGGCAGTGTTGTGTTCCCCTTGGCATGCCTATCGCATGATCAGTATCCTTGGAGCTCTGGGCTTTGTGGTTTTCTGAACCCTAACCCTAGGCGTAACCTTAACCCTAACCCTAACCCTAGACAAAGCCAGAAATCGGGCATTGGGCTGTGGCAAGTTGCAAACAGAAAGAAGAGAATAGAATAAGTTTGGGGCAGTGTTGTGTTTCCCTTGGCATGTGTATGGCATGGTCAGTATCCCTGGAGCTCTGGGCTTTGTGGTTTTCTGAACCCTAACCCTAGGCGTAACCCTAACCCTAAGCCTAGGTGGAGCCTAAAATATATGGGTGGGCTGAGGCAAGCACCAATCAGGAAGACAAGAATGCCACAAGGTTCGGACTGTGCGGCACTTCTGTTGGCATGCCTTTCGCATTGTCAGTGTCCTTGGAGCTCTGGGCTTTGTGGTTTTCTGAACCCTAACCCTAGGCGTAACCCTGACCCTAAGCCTAGGTGGAGCCTAAAATATATGGGTGGGCTGAGGCAAGCACCAATCAGGAAGACAGAAAGGACGCAAGGTTTGAACTGTGTCACACTCCCGTTGGCATGCCTTTCGCATTGTCAGTGTCCTTGGAGCTCTGGGCTTTGTGGTTTTCTGAACCCTAACCCTAGGCGTAACCCTAACCCTAAGCCTAGGTGGAGCCTAAAATATATGGGTGGGCTGAGGCAAGCACCAATCAGGAAGACAAGAATGCCACAAGGTTCGGACTGTGCGGCACTTCTGTTGGCATGCCTTTCGCATTGTCAGTGTCCTAGGAGCTCTGGGCTTTGTGGTTTTCTGAACCCTAACTCTAGGCGTAACCCTGACCCTAAGCCTAGGTGGAGCCTAAAATATATGGGTGGGCTGAGGCAAGCACCAATCAGGAAGACAGAACGGACGCAAGGTTTGAACTGTGTCACACTCCCGTTGGCATGCCTTTCGCATTGTCAGTGTCCTTGGAGCTCTGGGCTTTGTGGTTTTCTGAACCCTAACCCTAGGCGTAACCCTAACCCTAACCCTAACCCTCGACACAGCCAGAAATCGGGCATTGGGCTGTGTCAAGTTGCAAACAGAAAGAAGAGAAGAGAATAAGTTTGGGGCAGTGTTGTGTTTCCCTTGGCATGTGTATGGCATGGTCAGTATCCCTGGAGCTCTGGGCTTTGTGGTTTTCTGAACCCTAACCCTAGGCGTAACCCTGACCCTAAGCCTAGGTGGAGCCTAAAATATATGGGTGGGCTGAGGCAAGCACCAATCAGGAAGACATGAATGCGCAAGGTTAGAACTGTGCGGCACTTCTGTTGGCATGCCTTTCGCATTGTCAGTGTCCTTGGAGCTCTGGGCTTTGTGGTTTTCTGAACCCTAACCCTAGGCGTAACCCTGACCCTAAGCCTAGGTGGAGCCTAAAATATATGGGTGGGCTGAGGCAAGCACCAATCAGGAAGACAAGAATGCCACAAGGTTCGGACTGTGCGGCACTTCTGTTGGCATGCCTTTCGCATTGTCAGTGTCCTTGGAGCTCTGGGCTTTGTGGTTTTCTGAACCCTAACCCTAGGCATAACCCTAACATTAACCCTAACCCTAGACACAGCCAGAAATCGGGCATTGGGCTGTGTCAAGTTGCAAACAGAAAGAAGAGAAGAGAATAAGTTTGGGGCAGTGTTGTGTTCCCCTTGGCATGCCTATCGCATGATCAGTATCCTTGGAGCTCTGGGCTTCGTGGTTTTCTGAACCCTAACCCTAGGAATAACCCTAACCCTAACCCTAACCCTAGACACAGCCAGAAATCGGGCATTGGGCTGTGGCAAGTTGCAAACAGAAAGAAGAGAATAGAATAAGTTTGGGGCAGTGTTGTGTTTCCCTTGGCATGTGTATGGCATGGTCAGTATCCCTGGAGCTCTGGGCTTTGTGGTTTTCTGAACCCTAACCCTAGGCGTAACCCTGACCCTAAGCCTAGGTGGAGCCTAAAATATATGGGTGGGCTGAGGCAAGCACCAATCAGGAAGACAAGAATGGCGCAAGGTTAGAACTGTGCAGCACTTCTGTTGGCATGCCTTTCGCATTGTCAGTGTCCTTGGAGCTCTGGGCTTTGTGGTTTTCTGAACCCTAACCCTAGGCGTAACCCTGACCCTAAGCCTAGGTGGAGCCTAAAATATATGGGTGGGCTGAGGCAAGCACCAATCAGGAAGACAAGAATGGCGCAAGGTTAGAACTGTGCAGCACTTCTGTTGGCATGCCTTTCGCATTGTCAGTGTCCTTGGAGCTCTGGGCTTCGTGGTTTTCTGAACCCTAACCCTAGGAATAACCCTAACCTTAACCCTAACCCTAACCCTAGACACAGCCAGAAATCGGGCATTGGGCTGTGTCAAGTTGCAAACAGAAAGAAGAGAAGAGAATAAGTTTGGGGCAGTGTTGTGTTCCCCTTGGCATGTCTATCACATGGTCAGTATCCCTGGAGCTCTAGGTTTTGCGGCTTTCTGAACCCTAACCCTAGGCGTAACCCTGACCCTAAGCCTAGGTGGAGCCTAAAATATATGGGTGGGCTGAGGCAAGCACCAATCAGGAAGACAGAAAGGACGCAAGGTTTGAACTGTGTCACACTCCCGTTGGCATGCCTTTCGCATTGTCAGTTTCCTTGGAGCTCTGGGCTTAATGGTTTTCTGAACCCTAACCCTAGGCGTAACCCTGACCCTAAGCCTAGGTGGAGCCTAAAATATATGGGTGGGCTGAGGCAAGCACCAATCAGGAAGACAGAACGGACGCAAGGTTTGAACTGTGTCACACGCCCGTTGGCATGCCTTTCGCATTGTCAGT
Organism: Coloeus monedula; assembly: GCF_965178545.1. Taxonomy (NCBI): domain Eukaryota; kingdom Metazoa; phylum Chordata; class Aves; order Passeriformes; family Corvidae; genus Coloeus; species Coloeus monedula. The sequence continues at coordinate 127,928 of NW_028120647.1, read as the reverse complement.
GTCCTTGGAGCTCTGGGCTTTGTGGTTTTCTGAACCCTAACCCTAGGCATAACCCTAACCCTAACCCTAACCCTAACCCTAGACAAAGCCAGAAATCGGGCATTGGGCTGTGTCAAGTTGCAAACAGAAAGAAGAGAAGAGAATAAGTTTGGGGCAGTGTTGTGTTCCCCTTGGCATGCCTATCGCATGATCAGTATCCTTGGAGCTCTGGGCTTTGTGGTTTTCTGAACCCTAACCCTAGGCGTAACCCTAACCCTAACCCTAACCCTAGACACAGCCAGAAATCGGGCATTGGGCTGTGGCAAGTTGCAAAGAGAAAGAAGAGAATAGAATAAGTTTGGGGCAGTGTTGTGTTTCCCTTGGCATGTGTATGGCATGGTCAGTATCCCTGGAGCTCTGGGCTTTGTGGTTTTCTGAACCCTAACCCTAGGCGTAACCCTGACCCTAAGCCTAGGTGGAGCCTAAAATATATGGGTGGGCTGAGGCAAGCACCAATCAGGAAGACAAGAATGGCGCAAGGTTTGAACTGTGCAGCACTTCTGTTGGCATGCCTTTCGCATTGTCAGTGTCCTTGGAGCTCTGGGCTTTGTGGTTTTCTGAACCCTAACCCTAGGAATAACCCTAACCTTAACCCTAACCCTAACCCTAGACACAGCCAGAAATCGGGCATTGGGCTGTGTCAAGTTGCAAACAGAAAGAAGAGAAGAGAATAAGTTTGGGGCAGTGTTGTGTTCCCCTTGGCATGTCTATCACATGGTCAGTATCCCTGGAGCTCTAGGTTTTGCGGCTTTCTGAACCCGAACCCCAGGCGTAACCCTGACCCTAAGCCTAGGTGGAGCCTAAAATATATGGGTGGGCTGAGGCAAGCACCAATCAGGAAGACAGAAAGGACGCAAGGTTTGAACTGTGTCACACTCCCGTTGGCATGCCTTTCGCATTGTCAGTGTCCTTGGAGCTCTGGGCTTTGTGGTTTTCTGAACCCTAACCCTAGGCGTAACCCTAACCCTAACCCTAACCCTAGACACAGCCAGAAATCGGGCATTGGGCTGTGTCAAGTTGCAAACAGAAAGAAGAGAAGAGAATAAGTTTGGGGCAGTGTTGTGTTTCCCTTGGCATGTGTATGGCATGGCCAGTATCCCTGGAGCTCTGGGCTTTGTGGTTTTCTGAACCCTAACCCTAGGCGTAACCCTGACCCTAAGCCTAGGTGGAGCCTAAAATATATGGGTGGGCTGAGGCAAGCACCAATCAGGAAGACAGAAAGGACGCAAGGTTTGAACTGTGTCACACTCCCGTTGGCATGCCTTTCGCATTGTCAGTGTCCTTGGAGCTCTGGGCTTTGTGGTTTTCTGAACCCTAACCCTAGGCGTAACCCTGACCCTAAGCCTAGGTGGAGCCTAAAATATATGGGTGGGCTGAGGCAAGCACCAATCAGGAAGACAGAAAGGACGCAAGGTTTGAACTGTGTCACACTCCCGTTGGCATGCCTTTCGCATTGTCAGTGTCCTTGGAGCTCTGGGCTTTGTGGTTTTCTGAACCCTAACCCTAGGCGTAACCCTAACCCTAAGCCTAGGTGGAGCCTAAAATATATGGGTGGGCTGAGGCAAGCACCAATCAGGAAGACAAGAATGCCACAAGGTTCAGACTGTGCGGCACTTCTGTTGGCATGCCTTTCGCATTGTCAGTGTCCTAGGAGCTCTGGGCTTTGTGGTTTTCTGAACCCTAACTCTAGGCGTAACCCTGACCCTAAGCCTAGGTGGAGCCTAAAATATATGGGTGGGCTGAGGCAAGCACCAATCAGGAAGACAGAAAGGACGCAAGGCTAGAAATGTGTTGCACTCCCGTTGGCATGCCTTTCGCATTGTCAGTGTCCTTGGAGCTCTGGGCTTTGTGGTTTTCTGAACCCTAACCCTAGGCGTAACCCTGACCCTAAGCCTAGGTGGAGCCTAAAATATATGGGTGGGCTGAGGCAAGCACCAATCAGGAAGACAGAAAGGACGCAAGGTTTGAACTGTGTCACACTCCCGTTGGCATGCCTTTCGCATTGTCAGTGTCCTTGGAGCTCTGGGCTTTGTGGTTTTCTGAACCCTAACCCTAGGCATAACCCTAACATTAACCCTAACCCTAGACACAGCCAGAAATCGGGCATTGGGCTGTGTCAAGTTGCAAACAGAAAGAAGAGAAGAGAATAAGTTTGGGGCAGTGTTGTGTTCCCCTTGGCATGCCTATCGCATGATCAGTATCCTTGGAGCTCTGGGCTTTGTGGTTTTCTGAACCCTAACCCTAGGCGTAACCTTAACCCTAACCCTAACCCTAGACAAAGCCAGAAATCGGGCATTGGGCTGTGGCAAGTTGCAAACAGAAAGAAGAGAATAGAATAAGTTTGGGGCAGTGTTGTGTTTCCCTTGGCATGTGTATGGCATGGTCAGTATCCCTGGAGCTCTGGGCTTTGTGGTTTTCTGAACCCTAACCCTAGGCGTAACCCTAACCCTAAGCCTAGGTGGAGCCTAAAATATATGGGTGGGCTGAGGCAAGCACCAATCAGGAAGACAAGAATGCCACAAGGTTCGGACTGTGCGGCACTTCTGTTGGCATGCCTTTCGCATTGTCAGTGTCCTTGGAGCTCTGGGCTTTGTGGTTTTCTGAACCCTAACCCTAGGCGTAACCCTGACCCTAAGCCTAGGTGGAGCCTAAAATATATGGGTGGGCTGAGGCAAGCACCAATCAGGAAGACAAGAATGGCGCAAGGTTTGAACTGTGCAGCACTTCTGTTGGCATGCCTTTCGCATTGTCAGTGTCCTTGGAGCTCTGGGCTTTGTGGTTTTCTGAACCCTAACCCTAGGAATAACCCTAACCTTAACCCTAACCCTAACCCTAGACAAAGCCAGAAATCGGGCATTGGGCTGTGTCAAGTTGCAAACAGAAAGAAGAGAAGAGAATAAGTTTGGGGCAGTGTTGTGTTTCCCTTGGCATGTGTATGGCATGGTCAGTATCCCTGGAGCTCTGGGCTTTGTGGTTTTCTGAACCCTAACCCTAGGCGTAACCCTGACCCTAAGCCTAGGTGGAGCCTAAAATATATGGGTGGGCTGAGGCAAGCACCAATCAGGAAGACAAGAATGCCACAAGGTTCGGACTGTGCGGCACTTCTGTTGGCATGCCTTTCGCATTGTCAGTGTCCTAGGAGCTCTGGGCTTTGTGGTTTTCTGAACCCTAACCCTAGGCGTAACCCTGACCCTAAGCCTAGGTGGAGCCTAAAATATATGGGTGGGCTGAGGCAAGCACCAATCAGGAAGACAGAAAGGACGCAAGGTTAGAAATGTGTTGCACTCCCGTTGGCATGCCTTTCGCATTGTCAGTGTCCTGGGAGCTCTGGGCTTTGTGGTTTTCTGAACCCTAACCCTAGGCATAACCCTAACATTAACCCTAACCCTAGACACAGCCAGAAATCGGGCATTGGGCTGTGTCAAGTTGCAAACAGAAAGAAGAGAAGAGAATAAGTTTGGGGCAGTGTTGTGTTCCCCTTGGCATGCCTATCGCATGATCAGTATCCTTGGAGCTCTGGGCTTTGTGGTTTTCTGAACCCTAACCCTAGGCGTAACCCTAACCCTAACCCTAACCCTAGACAAAGCCAGAAATCGGGCATTGGGCTGTGGCAAGTTGCAAACAGAAAGAAGAGAATAGAATAAGTTTGGGGCAGTGTTGTGTTTCCCTTGGCATGTGTATGGCATGGTCAGTATCCCTGGAGCTCTGGGCTTTGTGGTTTTCTGAACCCTAACCCTAGGCGTAACCCTAACCCTAAGCCTAGGTGGAGCCTAAAATATATGGGTGGGCTGAGGCAAGCACCAATCAGGAAGACAAGAATGCCACAAGGTTCGGACTGTGCGGCACTTCTGTTGGCATGCCTTTCGCATTGTCAGTGTCCTTGGAGCTCTGGGCTTTGTGGTTTTCTGAACCCTAACCCTAGGCGTAACCCTGACCCTAAGCCTAGGTGGAGCCTAAAATATATGGGTGGGCTGAGGCAAGCACCAATCAGGAAGACAAGAATGGCGCAAGGTTAGAACTGTGCAGCACTTCTGTTGGCATGCCTTTCGCATTGTCAGTGTCCTTGGAGCTCTGGGCTTTGTGGTTTTCTGAACCCTAACCCTAGGAATAACCCTAACCTTAACCCTAACCCTAACCCTAGACAAAGCCAGAAATCGGGCATTGGGCTGTGTCAAGTTGCAAACAGAAAGAAGAGAAGAGAATAAGTTTGGGGCAGTGTTGTGTTTCCCTTGGCATGTGTATGGCATGGTCAGTATCCCTGGAGCTCTGGGCTTTGTGGTTTTCTGAACCCTAACCCTAGGCGTAACCCTGACCCTAAGCCTAGGTGGAGCCTAAAATATATGGGTGGGCTGAGGCAAGCACCAATCAGGAAGACAAGAATGCCACAAGGTTCGGACTGTGCGGCACTTCTGTTGGCATGCCTTTCGCATTGTCAGTGTCCTAGGAGCTCTGGGCTTTGTGGTTTTCTGAACCCTAACCCTAGGCGTAACCCTGACCCTTAGCCTAGGTGGAGCCTAAAATATATGGGTGGGCTGAGGCAAGCACCAATCAGGAAGACAGAAAGGACGCAAGGTTAGAAATGTGTTGCACTCCCGTTGGCATGCCTTTCGCATTGTCAGTGTCCTTGGAGCTCTGGGCTTTGTGGTTTTCTGAACCCTAACCCTAGGCATAACCCTAACATTAACCCTAACCCTAACCCTAGACACAGCCAGAAATCCGGCATTGGGCTGTGTCAAGTTGCAAACAGAAAGAAGAGAAGAGAATAAGTTTGGGGCAGTGTTGTGTTCCCCTTGGCATGCCTATCGCATGATCAGTATCCTTGGAGCTCTGGGCTTTGTGGTTTTCTGAACCCTAACCCTAGGCGTAACCCTAACCCTAACCCTAACCCTAGACAAAGCCAGAAATCGGGCATTGGGCTGTGGCAAGTTGCAAACAGAAAGAAGAGAATAGAATAAGTTTGGGGCAGTGTTGTGTTTCCCTTGGCATGTGTATGGCATGGTCAGTATCCCTGGAGCTCTGGGCTTTGTGGTTTTCTGAACCCTAACCCTAGGCGTAACCCTGACCCTAAGCCTAGGTGGAGCCTAAAATATATGGGTGGGCTGAGGCAAGCACCAATCAGGAAGACAAGAATGGCGCAAGGTTTGAACTGTGTCACACTCCCGTTGGCATGCCTTTCGCATTGTCAGTGTCCCTGGAGCTCTGGGCTTTGTGGTTTTCTGAACCCTAACCCTAGGCGTAACCCTGACCCTAAGCCTAGGTGGAGCCTAAAATATATGGGTGGGCTGAGGCAAGCACCAATCAGGAAGACAGAACGGACGCAAGGTTTGAACTGTGTCACACTCCCGTTGGCATGCCTTTCGCATTGTCAGTGTCCTTGGAGCTCTGGGCTTTGTGGTTTTCTGAACCCTAACCCTAGGCGTAACCCTAACCCTAACCCTAACCCTAGACACAGCCAGAAATCGGGCATTGGGCTGTGTCAAGTTGCAAACAGAAAGAAGAGAAGAGAATAAGTTTGGGGCAGTGTTGTGTTTCCCTTGGCATGTGTATGGCATGGTCAGTATCCCTGGAGCTCTGGGCTTTGTGGTTTTCTGAACCCTAACCCTAGGCGTAACCCTGACCCTAAGCCTAGGTGGAGCCTAAAATATATGGGTGGGCTGAGGCAAGCACCAATCAGGAAGACAAGAATGCCACAAGGTTCGGACTGTGCGGCACTTCTGTTGGCATGCCTTTCGCATTGTCAGTGTCCTTGGAGCTCTGGGCTTTGTGGTTTTCTGAACCCTAACCCTAGGCGTAACCCTGACCCTAAGCCTAGGTGGAGCCTAAAATATATGGGTGGGCTGAGGCAAGCACCAATCAGGAAGACAAGAATGCCACAAGGTTCGGACTGTGCGGCACTTCTGTTGGCATGCCTTTCGCATTGTCAGTGTCCTTGGAGCTCTGGGCTTTGTGGTTTTCTGAACCCTAACCCTAGGCATAACCCTAACATTAACCCTAACCCTAGACACAGCCAGAAATCGGGCATTGGGCTGTGTCAAGTTGCAAACAGAAAGAAGAGAAGAGAATAAGTTTGGGGCAGTGTTGTGTTCCCCTTGGCATGCCTATCGCATGATCAGTATCCTTGGAGCTCTGGGCTTTGTGGTTTTCTGAACCCTAACCCTAGGAATAACCCTAACCCTAACCCTAACCCTAGACAAAGCCAGAAATCGGGCATTGGGCTGTGGCAAGTTGCAAACAGAAAGAAGAGAATAGAATAAGTTTGGGGCAGTGTTGTGTTTCCCTTGGCATGTGTATGGCATGGTCAGTATCCCTGGAGCTCTGGGCTTTGTGGTTTTCTGAACCCTAACCCTAGGTGTAACCCTGACCCTAAGCCTAGGTGGAGCCTAAAATATATGGGTGGGCTGAGGCAAGCACCAATCAGGAAGACAAGAATGGCGCAAGGTTAGAACTGTGCAGCACTTCTGTTGGCATGCCTTTCGCATTGTCAGTGTCCTTGGAGCTCTGGGCTTTGTGGTTTTCTGAACCCTAACCCTAGGCGTAACCCTGACCCTAAGCCTAGGTGGAGCCTAAAATATATGGGTGGGCTGAGGCAAGCACCAATCAGGAAGACAAGAATGGCGCAAGGTTAGAACTGTGCAGCACTTCTGTTGGCATGCCTTTCGCATTGTCAGTGTCCTTGGAGCTCTGGGCTTCGTGGTTTTCTGAACCCTAACCCTAGGAATAACCCTAACCTTAACCCTAACCCTAACCCTAGACACAGCCAGAAATCGGGCATTGGGCTGTGTCAAGTTGCAAACAGAAAGAAGAGAAGAGAATAAGTTTGGGGCAGTGTTGTGTTCCCCTTGGCATGTCTATCACATGGTCAGTATCCCTGGAGCTCTAGGTTTTGCGGCTTTCTGAACCCTAACCCTAGGCGTAACCCTGACCCTAAGCCTAGGTGGAGCCTAAAATATATGGGTGGGCTGAGGCAAGCACCAATCAGGAAGACAGAAAGGACGCAAGGTTTGAACTGTGTCACACTCCCGTTGGCATGCCTTTCGCATTGTCAGTTTCCTTGGAGCTCTGGGCTTAATGGTTTTCTGAACCCTAACCCTAGGCGTAACCCTGACCCTAAGCCTAGGTGGAGCCTAAAATATATGGGTGGGCTGAGGCAAGCACCAATCAGGAAGACAGAACGGACGCAAGGTTTGAACTGTGTCACACGCCCGTTGGCATGCCTTTCGCATTGTCAGTGTCCTTGGAGCTCTGGGCTTTGTGGTTTTCTGAACCCTAACCCTAGGCATAACCCTAACCCTAACCCTAACCCTAACCCTAGACAAAGCCAGAAATCGGGCATTGGGCTGTGTCAAGTTGCAAACAGAAAGAAGAGAAGAGAATAAGTTTGGGGCAGTGTTGTGTTCCCCTTGGCATGCCTATCGCATGATCAGTATCCTTGGAGCTCTGGGCTTTGTGGTTTTCTGAACCCTAACCCTAGGCGTAACCCTAACCCTAACCCTAACCCTAGACACAGCCAGAAATCGGGCATTGGGCTGTGGCAAGTTGCAAACAGAAAGAAGAGAATAGAATAAGTTTGGGGCAGTGTTGTGTTTCCCTTGGCATGTGCATGGCATGGTCAGTATCCCTGGAGCTCTGGGCTTTGTGGTTTTCTGAACCCTAACCCTAGGCGTAACCCTGACCCTAAGCCTAGGTGGAGCCTAAAATATATGGGTGGGCTGAGGCAAGCACCAATCAGGAAGACAAGAATGGCGCAAGGTTTGAACTGTGCAGCACTTCTGTTGGCATGCCTTTCGCATTGTCAGTGTCCTTGGAGCTCTGGGCTTCGTGGTTTTCTGAACCCTAACCCTAGGAATAACCCTAACCTTAACCCTAACCCTAACCCTAGACACAGCCAGAAATCGGGCATTGGGCTGTGTCAAGTTGCAAACAGAAAGAAGAGAAGAGAATAAGTTTGGGGCAGTGTTGTGTTCCCCTTGGCATGTCTATCACATGGTCAGTATCCCTGGAGCTCTAGGTTTTGCGGCTTTCTGAACCCTAACCCTAGGCGTAACCCTGACCCTAAGCCTAGGTGGAGCCTAAAATATATGGGTGGGCTGAGGCAAGCACCAATCAGGAAGACAGAAAGGACGCAAGGTTTGAACTGTGTCACACTCCCGTTGGCATGCCTTTCGCATTGTCAGTTTCCTTGGAGCTCTGGGCTTAATGGTTTTCTGAACCCTAACCCTAGGCGTAACCCTGACCCTAAGCCTAGGTGGAGCCTAAAATATATGGGTGGGCTGAGGCAAGCACCAATCAGGAAGACAGAACGGACACAAGGTTTGAACTGTGTCACACGCCCGTTGGCATGCCTTTCGCATTGTCAGTGTCCTTGGAGCTCTGGGCTTTGTGGTTTTCTGAACCCTAACCCTAGGCATAACCCTAACCCTAACCCTAACCCTAACCCTAGACAAAGCCAGAAATCGGGCATTGGGCTGTGTCAAGTTGCAAACAGAAAGAAGAGAAGAGAATAAGTTTGGGGCAGTGTTGTGTTCCCCTTGGCATGCCTATCGCATGATCAGTATCCTTGGAGCTCTGGGCTTTGTGGTTTTCTGAACCCTAACCCTAGGCGTAACCCTAACCCTAACCCTAACCCTAGACACAGCCAGAAATCGGGCATTGGGCTGTGGCAAGTTGCAAAGAGAAAGAAGAGAAGAGAATAAGTTTGGGGCAGTGTTGTGTTTCCCTTGGCATGTGTATGGCATGGTCAGTATCCCTGGAGCTCTGGGCTTTGTGGTTTTCTGAACCCTAACCCTAGGCGTAACCCTGACCCTAAGCCTAGGTGGAGCCTAAAATATATGGGTGGGCTGAGGCAAGCACCAATCAGGAAGACAAGAATGGCGCAAGGTTTGAACTGTGCAGCACTTCTGTTGGCATGCCTTTCGCATTGTCAGTGTCCTTGGAGCTCTGGGCTTTGTGGTTTTCTGAACCCTAACCCTAGGAATAACCCTAACCTTAACCCTAACCCTAACCCTAGACACAGCCAGAAATCGGGCATTGGGCTGTGTCAAGTTGCAAACAGAAAGAAGAGAAGAGAATAAGTTTGGGGCAGTGTTGTGTTCCCCTTGGCATGTCTATCACATGGTCAGTATCCCTGGAGCTCTAGGTTTTGCGGCTTTCTGAACCCGAACCCCAGGCGTAACCCTGACCCTAAGCCTAGGTGGAGCCTAAAATATATGGGTGGGCTGAGGCAAGCACCAATCAGGAAGACAGAAAGGACGCAAGGTTTGAACTGTGTCACACTCCCGTTGGCATGCCTTTCGCATTGTCAGTGTCCTTGGAGCTCTGGGCTTTGTGGTTTTCTGAACCCTAACCCTAGGCGTAACCCTAACCCTAACCCTAACCCTAGACACAGCCAGAAATCGGGCATTGGGCTGTGTCAAGTTGCAAACAGAAAGAAGAGAAGAGAATAAGTTTGGGGCAGTGTTGTGTTTCCCTTGGCATGTGTATGGCATGGCCAGTATCCCTGGAGCTCTGGGCTTTGTGGTTTTCTGAACCCTAACCCTAGGCGTAACCCTGACCCTAAGCCTAGGTGGAGCCTAAAATATATGGGTGGGCTGAGGCAAGCACCAATCAGGAAGACAGAAAGGACGCAAGGTTTGAACTGTGTCACACTCCCGTTGGCATGCCTTTCGCATTGTCAGTGTCCTTGGAGCTCTGGGCTTTGTGGTTTTCTGAACCCTAACCCTAGGCGTAACCCTGACCCTAAGCCTAGGTGGAGCCTAAAATATATGGGTGGGCTGAGGCAAGCACCAATCAGGAAGACAGAAAGGACGCAAGGTTTGAACTGTGTCACACTCCCGTTGGCATGCCTTTCGCATTGTCAGTGTCCTTGGAGCTCTGGGCTTTGTGGTTTTCTGAACCCTAACCCTAGGCGTAACCCTAACCCTAAGCCTAGGTGGAGCCTAAAATATATGGGTGGGCTGAGGCAAGCACCAATCAGGAAGACAAGAATGCCACAAGGTTCGGACTGTGCGGCACTTCTGTTGGCATGCCTTTCGCATTGTCAGTGTCCTAGGAGCTCTGGGCTTTGTGGTTTTCTGAACCCTAACTCTAGGCGTAACCCTGACCCTAAGCCTAGGTGGAGCCTAAAATATATGGGTGGGCTGAGGCAAGCACCAATCAGGAAGACAGAAAGGACGCAAGGCTAGAAATGTGTTGCACTCCCGTTGGCATGCCTTTCGCATTGTCAGTGTCCTTGGAGCTCTGGGCTTTGTGGTTTTCTGAACCCTAACCCTAGGCGTAACCCTGACCCTAAGCCTAGGTGGAGCCTAAAATATATGGGTGGGCTGAGGCAAGCACCAATCAGGAAGACAGAAAGGACGCAAGGTTTGAACTGTGTCACACTCCCGTTGGCATGCCTTTCGCATTGTCAGTGTCCTTGGAGCTCTGGGCTTTGTGGTTTTCTGAACCCTAACCCTAGGCATAACCCTAACATTAACCCTAACCCTAGACACAGCCAGAAATCGGGCATTGGGCTGTGTCAAGTTGCAAACAGAAAGAAGAGAAGAGAATAAGTTTGGGGCAGTGTTGTGTTCCCCTTGGCATGCCTATCGCATGATCAGTATCCTTGGAGCTCTGGGCTTTGTGGTTTTCTGAACCCTAACCCTAGGCGTAACCCTAACCCTAACCCTAACCCTAGACAAAGCCAGAAATCGGGCATTGGGCTGTGTCAAGTTGCAAACAGAAAGAAGAGAATAGAATAAGTTTGGGGCAGTGTTGTGTTTCCCTTGGCATGTGTATGGCATGGTCAGTATCCCTGGAGCTCTGGGCTTTGTGGTTTTCTGAACCCTAACCCTAGGCGTAACCCTGACCCTAAGCCTAGGTGGAGCCTAAAATATATGGGTGGGCTGAGGAAAGCACCAATCAGGAAGACAAGAATGCGCAAGGTTAGAACTGTGCGGCACTTCTGTTGGCATGCCTTTCGCATTGTCAGTGTCCTTGGAGCTCTGGGCTTTGTGGTTTTCTGAACCCTAACCCTAGGCGTAACCCTGACCCTAAGCCTAGGTGGAGCCTAAAATATATGGGTGGGCTGAGGCAAGCACCAATCAGGAAGACAGAACGGACGCAAGGTTTGAACTGTGTCACACGCCCGTTGGCATGCCTTTCGCATTGTCAGTGTCCTTGGAGCTCTGGGCTTTGTGGTTTTCTGAACCCTAACCCTAGGCATAACCCTAACATTAACCCTAACCCTAACCCTAGACACAGCCAGAAATCGGGCATTGGGCTGTGTCAAGTTGCAAACAGAAAGAAGAGAAGAGAATAAGTTTGGGGCAGTGTTGTGTTCCCCTTGGCATGCCTATCGCATGATCAGTATCCTTGGAGCTCTGGGCTTTGTGGTTTTCTGAACCCTAACCCTAGGCGTAACCTTAACCCTAACCCTAACCCTAGACAAAGCCAGAAATCGGGCATTGGGCTGTGGCAAGTTGCAAACAGAAAGAAGAGAATAGAATAAGTTTGGGGCAGTGTTGTGTTTCCCTTGGCATGTGTATGGCATGGTCAGTATCCCTGGAGCTCTGGGCTTTGTGGTTTTCTGAACCCTAACCCTAGGCGTAACCCTGACCCTAAGCCTAGGTGGAGCCTAAAATATATGGGTGGGCTGAGGCAAGCACCAATCAGGAAGACAAGAATGCCACAAGGTTCGGACTGTGCGGCACTTCTGTTGGCATGCCTTTCGCATTGTCAGTGTCCTTGGAGCTCTGGGCTTTGTGGTTTTCTGAACCCTAACCCTAGGCGTAACCCTGACCCTAAGCCTAGGTGGAGCCTAAAATATATGGGTGGGCTGAGGCAAGCACCAATCAGGAAGACAAGAATGGCGCAAGGTTTGAACTGTGCAGCACTTCTGTTGGCATGCCTTTCGCATTGTCAGTGTCCTTGGAGCTCTGGGCTTTGTGGTTTTCTGAACCCTAACCCTAGGAATAACCCTAACCTTAACCCTAACCCTAACCCTAGACAAAGCCAGAAATCGGGCATTGGGCTGTGTCAAGTTGCAAACAGAAAGAAGAGAAGAGAATAAGTTTGGGGCAGTGTTGTGTTTCCCTTGGCATGTGTATGGCATGGTCAGTATCCCTGGAGCTCTGGGCTTTGTGGTTTTCTGAACCCTAACCCTAGGCGTAACCCTGACCCTAAGCCTAGGTGGAGCCTAAAATATATGGGTGGGCTGAGGCAAGCACCAATCAGGAAGACAAGAATGCCACAAGGTTCGGACTGTGCGGCACTTCTGTTGGCATGCCTTTCGCATTGTCAGTGTCCTAGGAGCTCTGGGCTTTGTGGTTTTCTGAACCCTAACCCTAGGCGTAACCCTGACCCTAAGCCTAGGTGGAGCCTAAAATATATGGGTGGGCTGAGGCAAGCACCAATCAGGAAGACAGAAAGGACGCAAGGTTAGAAATGTGTTGCACTCCCGTTGGCATGCCTTTCGCATTGTCAGTGTCCTTGGAGCTCTGGGCTTTGTGGTTTTCTGAACCCTAACCCTAGGCATAACCCTAACATTAACCCTAACCCTAACCCTAGACACAGCCAGAAATCGGGCATTGGGCTGTGTCAAGTTGCAAACAGAAAGAAGAGAAGAGAATAAGTTTGGGGCAGTGTTGTGTTTCCCTTGGCATGTGTATGGCATGGTCAGTATCCCTGGAGCTCTGGGCTTTGTGGTTTTCTGAACCCTAACCCTAGGCGTAACCCTGACCCTAAGCCTAGGTGGAGCCTAAAATATATGGGTGGGCTGAGGCAAGCACCAATCAGGAAGACAAGAATGGCGCAAGGTTTGAACTGTGTCACACTCCCGTTGGCATGCCTTTCGCATTGTCAGTGTCCCTGGAGCTCTGGGCTTTGTGGTTTTCTGAACCCTAACCCTAGGCGTAACCCTAACCCTAACCCTAACCCTAGACACAGCCAGAAATCGGGCATTGGGCTGTGTCAAGTTGCAAACAGAAAGAAGAGAAGAGAATAAGTTTGGGGCAGTGTTGTGTTTCCCTTGGCATGTGTATGGCATGGTCAGTATCCCTGGAGCTCTGGGCTTTGTGGTTTTCTGAACCCTAACCCTAGGCGTAACCCTGACCCTAAGCCTAGGTGGAGCCTAAAATATATGGGTGGGCTGAGGCAAGCACCAATCAGGAAGACATGAATGCGCAAGGTTAGAACTGTGCGGCACTTCTGTTGGCATGCCTTTCGCATTGTCAGTGTCCTTGGAGCTCTGGGCTTTGTGGTTTTCTGAACCCTAACCCTAGGCGTAACCCTGACCCTAAGCCTAGGTGGAGCCTAAAATATATGGGTGGGCTGAGGCAAGCACCAATCAGGAAGACAGAACGGACGCAAGGTTTGAACTGTGTCACACTCCCGTTGGCATGCCTTTCGCATTGTCAGTGTCCTTGGAGCTCTGGGCTTTGTGGTTTTCTGAACCCTAACCCTAGGCGTAACCCTAACCCTAACCCTAACCCTAGACACAGCCAGAAATCGGGCATTGGGCTGTGTCAAGTTGCAAACAGAAAGAAGAGAAGAGAATAAGTTTGGGGCAGTGTTGTGTTTCCCTTGGCATGTGTATGGCATGGTCAGTATCCCTGGAGCTCTGGGCTTTGTGGTTTTCTGAACCCTAACCCTAGGCGTAACCCTGACCCTAAGCCTAGGTGGAGCCTAAAATATATGGGTGGGCTGAGGCAAGCACCAATCAGGAAGACATGAATGCGCAAGGTTAGAACTGTGCGGCACTTCTGTTGGCATGCCTTTCGCATTGTCAGTGTCCTTGGAGCTCTGGGCTTTGTGGTTTTCTGAACCCTAACCCTAGGCGTAACCCTGACCCTAAGCCTAGGTGGAGCCTAAAATATATGGGTGGGCTGAGGCAAGCACCAATCAGGAAGACAGAAAGGACGCAAGGTTTGAACTGTGTCACACGCCCGTTGGCATGCCTTTCGCATTGTCAGTGTCCTTGGAGCTCTGGGCTTTGTGGTTTTCTGAACCCTAACCCTAGGCATAACCCTAACATTAACCCTAACCCTAACCCTAGACACAGCCAGAAATCGGGCATTGGGCTGTGTCAAGTTGCAAACAGAAAGAAGAGAAGAGAATAAGTTTGGGGCAGTGTTGTGTTCCCCTTGGCATGCCTATCGCATGATCAGTATCCTTGGAGCTCTGGGCTTTGTGGTTTTCTGAACCCTAACCCTAGGCGTAACCCTAACCCTAACCCTAACCCTAGACAAAGCCAGAAATCGGGCATTGGGCTGTGGCAAGTTGCAAACAGAAAGAAGAGAATAGAATAAGTTTGGGGCAGTGTTGTGTTTCCCTTGGCATGTGTATGGCATGGTCAGTATCCCTGGAGCTCTGGGCTTTGTGGTTTTCTGAACCCTAACCCTAGGCGTAACCCTGACCCTAAGCCTAGGTGGAGCCTAAAATATATGGGTGGGCTGAGGCAAGCACCAATCAGGAAGACAAGAATGCCACAAGGTTCGGACTGTGCGGCACTTCTGTTGGCATGCCTTTCGCATTGTCAGTGTCCTTGGAGCTCTGGGCTTTGTGGTTTTCTGAACCCTAACCCTAGGCGTAACCCTGACCCTAAGCCTAGGTGGAGCCTAAAATATATGGGTGGGCTGAGGCAAGCACCAATCAGGAAGACAAGAATGGCGCAAGGTTAGAACTGTGCAGCACTTCTGTTGGCATGCCTTTCGCATTGTCAGTGTCCTTGGAGCTCTGGGCTTTGTGGTTTTCTGAACCCTAACCCTAGGAATAACCCTAACCTTAACCCTAACCCTAACCCTAGACAAAGCCAGAAATCGGGCATTGGGCTGTGTCAAGTTGCAAACAGAAAGAAGAGAATAGAATAAGTTTGGGGCAGTGTTGTGTTCCCCTTGGCATGTCTATCACATGGTCAGTATCCCTGGAGCTCTAGGTTTTGCGGCTTTCTGAACCCTAACCCCAGGCGTAACCCTGACCCTAAGCCTAGGTGGAGCCTAAAATATATGGGTGGGCTGAGGCAAGCACCAATCAGGAAGACAGAAAGGACGCAAGGTTTGAACTGTGTCACACTCCCGTTGGCATGCCTTTCGCATTGTCAGTGTCCTTGGAGCTCTGGGCTTTGTGGTTTTCTGAACCCTAACCCTAGGCGTAACCCTAACATTAACCCTAACCCTAACCCTAGACACAGCCAGAAATCGGGCATTGGGCTGTGTCAAGTTGCAAACAGAAAGAAGAGAAGAGAATAAGTTTGGGGCAGTGTTGTGTTCCCCTTGGCATGCCTATCGCATGATCAGTATCCTTGGAGCTCTGGGCTTTGTGGTTTTCTGAACCCTAACCCTAGGCGTAACCCTAACCCTAACCCTAACCCTAGACAAAGCCAGAAATCGGGCATTGGGCTGTGGCAAGTTGCAAACAGAAAGAAGAGAATAGAATAAGTTTGGGGCAGTGTTGTGTTTCCCTTGGCATGTGTATGGCATGGTCAGTATCCCTGGAGCTCTGGGCTTTGTGGTTTTCTGAACCCTAACCCTAGGCGTAACCCTGACCCTAAGCCTAGGTGGAGCCTAAAATATATGGGTGGGCTGAGGCAAGCACCAATCAGGAAGACAAGAATGCCACAAGGTTCGGACTGTGCGGCACTTCTGTTGGCATGCCTTTCGCATTGTCAGTGTCCTTGGAGCTCTGGGCTTTGTGGTTTTCTGAACCCTAACCCTAGGCGTAACCCTGACCCTAAGCCTAGGTGGAGCCTAAAATATATGGGTGGGCTGAGGCAAGCACCAATCAGGAAGACAAGAATGCCACAAGGTTCGGACTGTGCGGCACTTCTGTTGGCATGCCTTTCGCATTGTCAGTGTCCTTGGAGCTCTGGGCTTTGTGGTTTTCTGAACCCTAACCCTAGGAATAACCCTAACCTTAACCCTAACCCTAACCCTAGACACAGCCAGAAATCGGGCATTGGGCTGTGTCAAGTTGCAAACAGAAAGAAGAGAAGAGAATAAGTTTGGGGCAGTGTTGTGTTCCCCTTGGCATGTCTATCGCATGATCAGTATCCCTGGAGCTCTAGGTTTTGCGGCTTTCTGAACCCGAACCCCAGGCGTAACCCTGACCCTAAGCCTAGGTGGAGCCTAAAATATATGGGTGGGCTGAGGCAAGCACCAATCAGGAAGACAGAAAGGATGCAAGGTTTGAACTGTGTCACACTCCCGTTGGCATGCCTTTCGCATTGTCAGTGTCCTTGGAGCTCTGGGCTTCGTGGTTTTCTGAACCCTAACCCTAGGCGTAACCCTAACCCTAACCCTAACCCTAGACACAGCCAGAAATCGGGCATTTGGCTGTGTCAAGTTGCAAACAGAAAGAAGAGAAGAGAATAAGTTTGGGGCAGTGTTGTGTTTCCCTTGGCATGTCTATCACATGGTCAGTATCCCTGGAGCTCTAGGTTTTGCGGCTTTCTGAACCCTAACCCCAGGCGTAACCCTGACCCTAAGCCTAGGTGGAGCCTAAAATATATGGGTGGGCTGAGGCAAGCACCAATCAGGAAGACAGAAAGGACGCAAGGTTTGAACTGTGTCACACTCCCGTTGGCATGCCTTTCGCATTGTCAGTGTCCTTGGAGCTCTGGGCTTTGTGGTTTTCTGAACCCTAACCCTAGGCGTAACCCTAACCCTAACCCTAACCCTAGACACAGCCAGAAATCGGGCATTGGGCTGTGTCAAGTTGCAAACAGAAAGAAGAGAAGAGAATAAGTTTGGGGCAGTGTTGTGTTTCCCTTGGCATGTGTATGGCATGGTCAGTATCCCTGGAGCTCTGGGCTTTGTGGTTTTCTGAACCCTAACCCTAGGCGTAACCCTGACCCTAAGCCTAGGTGGAGCCTAAAATATATGGGTGGGCTGAGGCAAGCACCAATCAGGAAGACAAGAATGCCACAAGGTTCGGACTGTGCGGCACTTCTGTTGGCATGCCTTTCGCATTGTCAGTGTCCTAGGAGCTCTGGGCTTTGTGGTTTTCTGAACCCTAACTCTAGGCGTAACCCTGACCCTAAGCCTAGGTGGAGCCTAAAATATATGGTTGGGCTGAGGCAAGCACCAATCAGGAAGACAGAAAGGACGCAAGGTTTGAAATGTGTTGCACTCCCGTTGGCACGCCTTTCGCATTGTCAGTGTCCTTGGAGCTCTGGGCTTTGTGGTTTTCTGAACCCTAACCCTAGGCATAACCCTAACATTAACCCTAACCCTAACCCTAGACACAGCCAGAAATCGGGCATTGGGCTGTGTCAAGTTGCAAACAGAAAGAAGAGAAGAGAATAAGTTTGGGGCAGTGTTGTGTTCCCCTTGGCATGCCTATCGCATGATCAGTATCCTTGGAGCTCTGGGCTTTGTGGTTTTCTGAACCCTAACCCTAGGCGTAACCCTAACCCTAACCCTAACCCTAGACAAAGCCAGAAATCGGGCATTGGGCTGTGGCAAGTTGCAAACAGAAAGAAGAGAATAGAATAAGTTTGGGGCAGTGTTGTGTTTCCCTTGGCATGTGTATGGCATGGTCAGTATCCCTGGAGCTCTGGGCTTTGTGGTTTTCTGAACCCTAACCCTAGGCGTAACCCTGACCCTAAGCCTAGGTGGAGCCTAAAATATATGGGTGGGCTGAGGCAAGCACCAATCAGGAAGACAGAAAGGACGCAAGGTTTGAACTGTGTCACACTCCCATTGGCATGCCTTTCGCATTGTCAGTGTCCTTGGAGCTCTGGGCTTTGTGGTTTTCTGAACCCTAACCCTAGGCGTAACCCTGACCCTAAGCCTAGGTGGAGCCTAAAATATATGGGTGGGCTGAGGCAAGCACCAATCAGGAAGACAGAAAGGACGCAAGGTTTGAACTGTGTCACACTCCCGTTGGCATGCCTTTCGCATTGTCAGTGTCCTTGGAGCTCTGGGCTTTGTGGTTTTCTGAACCCTAACCCTAGGCGTAACCCTAACCCTAACCCTAACCCTAGACACAGCCAGAAATCGGGCATTGGGCTGTGTCAAGTTGCAAACAGAAAGAAGAGAAGAGAATAAGTTTGGGGCAGTGTTGTGTTCCCCTTGGCATGCCTATCGCATGATCAGTATCCTTGGAGCTCTGGGCTTTGTGGTTTTCTGAACCCTAACCCTAGGCGTAACCCTAACCCTAACCCTAACCCTAGACAAAGCCAGAAATCGGGCATTGGGCTGTGGCAAGTTGCAAACAGAAAGAAGAGAATAGAATAAGTTTGGGGCAGTGTTGTGTTTCCCTTGGCATGTGTATGGCATGGTCAGTATCCCTGGAGCTCTGGGCTTTGTGGTTTTCTGAACCCTAACCCTAGGCGTAACCCTGACCCTAAGCCTAGGTGGAGCCTAA
Source organism: Coloeus monedula (assembly GCF_965178545.1). NCBI lineage: Eukaryota > Metazoa > Chordata > Aves > Passeriformes > Corvidae > Coloeus > Coloeus monedula. The sequence continues at coordinate 109,550 of NW_028120647.1, read as the reverse complement.
AATATATGGGTGGGCTGAGGCAAGCACCAATCAGGAAGACAAGAATGGCGCAAGGTTTGAACTGTGTCACACTCCCGTTGGCATGCCTTTCGCATTGTCAGTGTCCCTGGAGCTCTGGGCTTTGTGGTTTTCTGAACCCTAACCCTAGGCGTAACCCTGACCCTAAGCCTAGGTGGAGCCTAAAATATATGGGTGGGCTGAGGCAAGCACCAATCAGGAAGACAGAAAGGACGCAAGGTTTGAACTGTGTCACACTCCCGTTGGCATGCCTTTCGCATTGTCAGTGTCCTTGGAGCTCTGGGCTTTGTGGTTTTCTGAACCCTAACCCTAGGCGTAACCCTAACCCTAACCCTAACCCTAGACACAGCCAGAAATCGGGCATTGGGCTGTGTCAAGTTGCAAACAGAAAGAAGAGAAGAGAATAAGTTTGGGGCAGTGTTGTGTTCCCCTTGGCATGTCTATCACATGGTCAGTATCCCTGGAGCTCTAGGTTTTGTGGTTTTCTGAACCCTAACCCTAGGCGTAACCCTGACCCTAAGCCTAGGTGGAGCCTAAAATATATGGGTGGGCTGAGGCAAGCACCAATCAGGAAGACAAGAATGCCACAAGGTTCGGACTGTGCGGCACTTCTGTTGGCATGCCTTTCGCATTGTCAGTGTCCTTGGAGCTCTGGGCTTTGTGGTTTTTTGAACCCTAACTCTAGGCGTAACCCTGACCCTAAGCCTAGGTGGAGCCTAAAATATATGGGTGGGCTGAGGCAAGCACCAATCAGGAAGACAGAAAGGACGCAAGGTTTGAAATGTGTTGCACTCCCGTTGGCACGCCTTTCGCATTGTCAGTGTCCTTGGAGCTCTGGGCTTTGTGGTTTTCTGAACCCTAACCCTAGGCATAACCCTAACATTAACCCTAACCCTAACCCTAGACACAGCCAGAAATCGGGCATTGGGCTGTGTCAAGTTGCAAACAGAAAGAAGAGAAGAGAATAAGTTTGGGGCAGTGTTGTGTTCCCCTTGGCATGCCTATCGCATGATCAGTATCCTTGGAGCTCTGGGCTTTGTGGTTTTCTGAACCCTAACCCTAGGCGTAACCCTAACCCTGACCCTAACCCTAGACAAAGCCAGAAATCGGGCATTGGGCTGTGTCAAGTTGCAAACAGAAAGAAGAGAATAGAATAAGTTTGGGGCAGTGTTGTGTTTCCCTTGGCATGTGTATGGCATGGTCAGTATCCCTGGAGCTCTGGGCTTTGTTGTTTTCTGAACCCTAACCCTAGGCGTAACCCTAACCCTAAGCCTAGGTGGAGCCTAAAATATATGGGTGGGCTGAGGCAAGCACCAATCAGGACGACACGAATGCCACAAGGTTAGAACTGTGCGGCACTTCTGTTGGCATGCCTTTCGCATTGTCAGTGTCCTTGGAGCTCTGGGCTTTGTGGTTTTCTGAACCCTAACCCTAGGCGTAACCCTGACCCTAAGCCTAGGTGGAGCCTAAAATATATGGGTGGGCTGAGGCAAGCACCAATCAGGAAGACAAGAATGGCGCAAGGTTTGAACTGTGCAGCACTTCTGTTGGCATGCCTTTCGCATTGTCAGTGTCCTTGGAGCTCTGGGCTTCGTGGTTTTCTGAACCCTAACCCTAGGAATAACCCTAACCCTAACCCTAACCCTAGACACAGCCAGAAATCGGGCATTGGGCTGTGTCAAGTTGCAAACAGAAAGAAGAGAAGAGAATAAGTTTGGGGCAGTGTTGTGTTCCCCTTGGCATGTCTATCGCATGGTCAGTATCCTTGGAGCTCTAGGTTTTGCGGCTGTCTGAACCCTAACCCCAGGCGTAACCCTGACCCTAAGCCTAGGTGGAGCCTAAAATATATGGGTGGGCTGAGGCAAGCACCAATCAGGAAGACAGAAAGGACGCAAGGTTTGAACTGTGTCACACTCCCGTTGGCATGCCTTTCGCATTGTCAGTGTCCTTGGAGCTCTGGGCTTTGTGGTTTTCTGAACCCTAACCCTAGGCGTAACCCTAACCCTAACCCTAACCCTATACACAGCCAGAAATCGGGCATTGGGCTGTGTCAAGTTGCAAACAGAAAGAAGAGAAGAGAATAAGTTTGGGGCAGTGTTGTGTTTCCCTTGGCATGTGTATGGCATGGTCAGTATCCCTGGAGCTCTGGGCTTTGTGGTTTTCTGAACCCTAACCCTAGGCGTAACCCTGACCCTAAGCCTAGGTGGAGCCTAAAATATATGGGTGGGCTGAGGCAAGCACCAATCAGGAAGACAGAAAGGACGCAAGGTTTGAACTGTGTCACACTCCCGTTGGCATGCCTTTCGCATTGTCAGTGTCCTTGGAGCTCTGGGCTTTGTGGTTTTCTGAACCCTAACCCTAGGCGTAACCCTGACCCTAAGCCTAGGTGGAGCCGAAAATATATGGGTGGGTGTTGGGGTTTTAGTTTAGTCTTAGGTTTTTTTCCGTTAAAGGAATTTTCTCCCATATGCATGTTGCTAGGGGACAAATAGCTGTACTTAAGAAAGACAAAAAGGGAGTGGGGCGGGCCTGGCTACTTTTTTTGTCTACACCTGGGTGTGGGGGCAGTTCGCTTAGAGCGTCCGGAGAGAGAAGCTGCAGAGAAAGGAGCTGCTGCTTCTTCTTTTTGGCCGTTCTTCTCTTCCTGCTGGAAACAACGCCGGGACCCCAAAAGCCGCTTTCCCTGCCCTGCTGGAGGCCGAGCTGTGGCTGCCCTGCCCCGCTGCTGCTGCTTCGAGCTTTTGCTACGCTGTAGCCCTGCTCGCCCTGCCTGCCTGGGCACCCGTGGGGTTCTCCCATCTGGATACATCTCGCCTGCCACCCGGGATTTGCGTTCGTCCCTGCCGCTCTAGCCTGCCGCTTTAGCCTGCCGCTCCTGCCTGCCGTTCCCAGCCTGCTGCCCCTGAGAGTCTGGGATCGGCTGCCCAGGGGTTTGTGAAGCCTTTGTTCCTTCCCTTCCCGGGATCCCAGGCCGCCATTGCCCGCGTGTTTCCCGAGCTCGCTCCGGAGCGCCCCCTGCAGCCGCGGGGGAACCATCGCACCTGCCCTGCTCACCGGGAGCCGCCAGCGCCCCTGCCGGCTGCGAGCGGAACTGCACCCGAGGGGAAATAGCCTGACAGCCGAGAAGGCTGGCACTGGGTTTGTGTGTGCTGTTACTGTCATAGTTGTTGTTGTTTTGTTTGACTGGTTATATACATATACATATATATATATATATATAGTAAAGAACTGTTATTCCTATTTCCCACATCTTTGCCTGAAGGCCCTTGATTTCAAAGTATAATAACTTGGAGGGAAAAAAGGTTATATCTGCCACTTCAGGGAGGGCTTCTGCCTTCCTTAGCAGACACCTGTCTTTCAAAACCGGGACAGATCTTGGCGCCCAACGTGGGGCACGAGGGCATTAAGAGAGAGAGGTGAAAAAAAAGGAATAACAGTTCTTGGATAACTTTATTTTGTGTGCCAGATATAGGAACCTTGTTAGGCTGCACTATGTGGTCTAGTTTACCCTGGTTCGGGTGGCATGTGGCCGTGGCTATATTCTTCCCCTTTGCAGCTCCTTACTTGAATATGGGTCCTCTGACTAAGGCTACCATTGCTGTTATCCAGCTTGCGTTATGGGTCGAGAAGGTGAGGAATTCATGGGTTTTTAGCTTCCTCCGGAATGTGGGCACATGGATAAACGGCTATCACACACTGAGCACATGTTTTTGGGGTTATGTTAACAATGGTACCTTCTGTGAGGAAATGACACCAGGGGAAGTTTTCCCCCAACCCCTCAACCAGTTCTTTGGGCCCACCCCATCAATTTTCGAAGGGTTTAAATTCCCTCTGAATATTAACCATCTGCTGCTGATAGGCCTACTCTATTTAGCACTCAAGGATAAGTTGAGATTGGCTTGGATATCTACCCGGACACCAGCCCCAGAGACTAGAGATCCTGCCCCAGAACCTGACATGGCCCCAGAGAGTAGAGTTCCTACCCCAGAGCCGGATCCTGCCCCAGAACCTGACATGGCCCCAGAGAGTAGAGTTCCTACCCCAGAGCCTGATCCTGCCCCAGAACCTGACATGGCCCCAGACACAAGAGATCCTACCCCAGAGCCCTATCCTGCCCCAGAACCTGGCACGGCCCCAGACACTAGAGACCCCGCCCCACAGACTGATACCGCCCAACAGCCCACCTCAGAAATGGACTACCCAAACTGGGTGGGGGTACTGGCAAAAGGGATGCAAGAGATGTGCCAAGAGATGGGTCAGGTGCGCAAGGAGATGTGCCAGGAAATGGGCCAGGTGCGCAAGGAGATGTGCCAGGAGATGGGCCAGGTGCGCCAGGAGATGTGCCAATTGCTAAGGGAATACACCTCCTCAGCTAGTGAAAAACCCTCTCCCTGCCCCAAAGAGGGTGAGTCCGATGGTGCAGCAGTAGAACCCACGGATGTTACAACCGTCCAGGCTTCAGCTGAACCACAAGGACAACCACAGCCAGCAGCAGTCGCCCCTGTGCAAAGGAGGAAGTGTAAGACCAAATCAGTAAGACCAGTTAATGATGATGGGCAACCAGGGCCCTCACAACCAGCAGGAGAGCCAGAGCCAGAAATCATCACTGAGTCCCTGTCGCACGACAGTCTCCGTGCTATGCGAAACGACATTGTGTGAAGGGGGCGTGAGCCTTATACCACCTGGCTGCTTCGGGTTTGGGACCTTATGGGCACAAGTGTGCAACTGGATAGTGGTGAGGCAAGGTATCTGGGATCATTGACCCAGGACCCAGGTGTGGACCAGGTATTTGTGAGGGAGCCAGGGCCCCTTTCTCTCTGGGAGCGGCTCTTAATGAGTGTGAGAGAAAGGTTCATTCACAAGGAAAGAATGCAGGAGTACCATCATAGAATGCAGTGGAAGACACTCGAGCAAGGGATCCAACAGCTAAGAGAGGTGGCAATATTAGAGGTACTCTTTGGGAGGGATGGACAGCATGATAATGACCCCGATAAGGTCAGGTGCACAGGACAGATGATGTGGAACCTGGCAAGGCTAGGGCCATCGCAATACACCACCTTCATTGCAACGATTGATGCTGACAATACCCGAGAAACCGTGGGCTCTGTTGCCAGCAAGCTCAGGCATTATGACAGCATGATCAATGGCCCGCTGAAAGCTCATGTCTCTGCTGTGGTCCAGGACCTCAAAGAGGAGATGAAGGAGATGAGGAAGGAAATGAGGGAGGAGATGAGGGAGGAGATGAGGGAGGAGATGAGGGAGGAGATGAGGAGGGTCAGTGTGGCACCAGTGCGAGTCACAGGCCCCCAAGTCAGAGCCCGTCGTCCCCCTGCTAGAGAGAGAGGGTACACCCCACGAGCTGAGCTGTGGTTTTTCCTGTGTGAGCATGGGGAAGACATGAGAAGGTGGGATGGGAAACCCACCTCTGTCCTGGCAGCGCGGGTGCGTGAACTCAAGGAGGGAGGCACTAACCGAGGGGGTTCCTCTAAGGTGAAGGTAGCCTCAGCCTCCCGTGACCGAGCTGCCAGGTATTACAGAAGGGAGGATGATATGTCGGATCCCCTTGAAGGTACCTCGAGCATGTACACCCAGGGAAAGAATGATAACCAGGGCTAGAGGGGCCCTGCCTCTAGCCAGGAAGAGGCACGGGAGAACCGAGTTTTCTGGACAGTGTGGATCCGATGGCCTGGCACATCAGAGCCACAAAAATATGATGCATTGGTTGATACTGGGGCACAGTGTACTTTAATGCCATCGGGACATGTGGGGGCAGAACCTGTATCCATCGCTGGGGTGACCGGGGGATCACAGCAGTTGACCCTTTTGGAAGCTGAGGTGAGCCTGACTGGGAAGGAGTGGCAAAAGCATCCGATTGTGACCGGCCCAGAGGCCCCGTGTATTCTGGGCATAGACTTCCTCCGGAATGGCTATTACAAAGACCCAAAAGGACTCAGGTGGGCATTTGGTATTGCTGCTGTGGAGGCAGAGGGCATTAGGCAATTGAACACCCTGTCTGGACTATCTGAGAATTCTTCTGCAGTTGGGCTCCTGAAAGTGGAAGAGCAACGAGTGCCAATTGCCACCTCGACAGTGCACCGCCGGCAGTATCGGACAAATCGAGATGCTGTGATCCCCATCCACAAGATGATCCGTGAGCTGGAGAGCCAAGGGGTGGTCAGCAAGACCCACTCACCCTTCAACAGCCCCATCTGGCCTGTGCGCAAGTCTGATGGGGAATGGAGACTGACTGTGGACTATCGTGCCCTGAATGAAGTGACTCCACCGCTGAGCGCTGCCGTGCCGGACATGTTGGAGCTCCAGTACGAGCTGGAGTCCAAAGCAGCGAAGTGGTACGCCACTATTGACATTGCCAATGCATTCTTCTCTATTCCTCTGGCAGCAGAGTGCAGGCCTCAGTTTGCTTTCACATGGAGGGGCGTGCAGTACACCTGGAACCGACTGCCCCAGGGGTGGAAGCACAGTCCCACCATCTGTCATGGACTGATCCAGACTGCACTAGAAAAGGGTGAGGGTCCAGAACATCTGCAGTACATTGATGACATCATTGTGTGGGGGAACACCGCGACCGAAGTGTTTGAGAAAGGAGAGAGAATAATTCAAATTCTCCTGCGAGCTGGTTTTGCCATCAAGAAGAGCAAGGTCAAGGGACCTGCCCGAGAGATCCAGTTCCTGGGAGTAAAGTGGCAAGATGGACGGCGTCAGATTCCCACTGAGGTCATCAATAAGATCACAGCAATGTCTCCACCGACCAACAAGAAGGAAACACAAGCTTTCCTAGGCGCTATAGGTTTCTGGAGGATGCACATTCCCGAGTACAGCCAGATCGTGAGTCCTCTCTACCTGGTTACCCGCAAGAAGAATGATTTCCACTGGGGCCCTGAACAGCAGCAAGCCTTTGCCCAGATCAAACAGGAAGTTGCTCACGCTGTAGCCCTTGGCCCAGTCAGGACAGGACCAGAGGTGAAGAACGTGCTCTACTCTGCAGCCGGGAACAATGGTCTGTCCTGGAGCCTCTGGCAGAAGGTGCCTGGTGAGACTCGGGGCCGACCACTGGGATTCTGGAGCCGAAGCTACAGAGGGTCTGAAGCCAACTACACTCCCACAGAGAAGGAAATCCTGGCAGCTTATGAAGGAGTCCAGGCTGCCTCAGAAGTAATTGGCACAGAGGCACAACTCCTCCTGGCACCCCGACTACCGGTGCTGGGGTGGATGTTCAAAGGAAAGGTTCCCTCCACGCATCACGCCACTGACGCTACTTGGAGCAAATGGATTGCCCTCATCACGCAGCGCGCCCGAATTGGAAACCCAAGTCGCCCTGGGATCTTGGAAATAATTACGAACTGGCCGGAAGGTGAGACTTTTGGGTTATCTTCTGAAGAAGAAGAGGAGCAGGTGACACGTGCTGAAGAAGCCCCACCATATAACGAGCTACCAGAGAGTGAAAGACAATACGCCCTCTTCACTGATGGTTCCTGCCGAATTGTAGGCGCTAGCCGGAAATGGAAAGCCGCTGTATGGAGCCCCACACGACAAGTTGCACAGGCTACTGAAGGAGAAGGTGGATCGAGCCAATTTGCTGAGCTCAAAGCTGTCCAATTAGCTCTGGACATAGCTGAAAGAGAGAAGTGGCCAAAGCTCTACCTCTACACTGATTCATGGATGGTAGCCAATGCTCTGTGGGGTTGGCTGGAAAGGTGGAATAAGGCAAACTGGCAGCGCAGAGGAAAACCAATCTGGGCTGCTGAAGAGTGGAAAGACATTGCCACTCGGGTAGAGAAGCTATCCGTGAAGGTCCGTCATGTAGATGCTCACATTCCCAAGAGCCGGGCTAATGAAGAACATCGTAACAACAAACAGGTAGATCAGGCTGCGAAAATAGAGGTGTCCCAGATAGACTTAGATTGGCAACATAAAGGAGAACTGTTCCTAGCTCGATGGGCCCATGATGCCTCAGGTCATCAGGGCAGAGATGCCACCTATAAGTGGGCACGAGACCGAGGGGTGGATCTAACCATGGACAGTATCTCCCAGGTTATCCATGATTGTGAGACATGCGCTGCGATCAAGCAGGCCAAGCGGGTGAAGCCTCTGTGGTACGGTGGGCGATGGTCCAAATACAAGTATGGGGAGGCCTGGCAGATTGATTACATCACACTGCCTCAAACCCGCCAAGGCAAGCGCTATGTGCTCACAATGGTAGAAGGCACCACAGGATGGCTGGAGACCTACCCTGTGCCTCACGCTACTGCCCGGAACACCATCCTGGGCCTGGAAAAGCAAGTCCTTTGGAGGCATGGCACCCCTGAGAGAATCGAGTCTGACAATGGGACTCATTTCAAGAACAGCCTTATAAACACCTGGGCTAGAGAACATGGCATAGAGTGGGTGTACCACATCCCTTACCATGCACCAGCAGCTGGGAAGGTTGAGCGGTGTAATGGATTGCTTAAAACCACCTTGAAGGCACTGGGTGGGGGGACTTTCAAAAACTGGGAGATGCATTTAGCAAGAGCCACCTGGTTAGTTAACACCCGAGGCTCCACCAGCCGAGCAGGCCCTGCCCAATCCGAACCCCTACAAACAACAGACGGAGATAAGGTTCCAGTGGTGCACATGAGAGGTATGCTTGGAAAAACTGTTTGGGTAAAGTCTGCCTTGAGCAAAGACAAACCCATCCGTGGGGTCGTTTTTGCTCAGGGACCAGGTTGCACCTGGTGGGTGATGCAAAAGGATGGAGAGACCCGATGCTTACCTCAAGGGGACCTTGTTTTAGGGTGAACTACCCATGGCTCTGTACTTGTATCACTATCAGCATGTATATTTGTGTATAATTTGGGTAATGCATAGATTTATATGGTTAAGAAAAAAAGTTAAGTTTCATGTAACATGTTAGTATGGGAAAAAATTCGGGGTGGATAATGTTGGGGTTTTAGTTTAGTCTTAGGTTTTTTTCTGTTAAAGGAATTTTCTCCCATATGCATGTTGCTAGGGGACAAATAGCTGTACTTAAGAAAGACAAAAAGGGAGTGGGGCGGGCCTGGCTACTTTTTTTGTCTACACCTGGGTGTGGGGGCAGTTCGCTCTGAGCGTCCGGAGAGAGAAGCTGCAGAGAAAGGAGCTGCTGCTTCTTCTTTTTGGCCGTTCTTCTCTTCCTGCTGGAAACAACGCCGGGACCCCAAAAGCCGCTTTCCCTGCCCTGCTGGAGGCCGAGCTGTGGCTGCCCTGCCCCGCTGCTGCTGCTTCGAGCTTTTGCTACGCTGTAGCCCTGCTCGCCCTGCCTGCCTGGGCACCCGTGGGGTTCTCCCATCTGGATACATCTCGCCTGCCACCCGGGATTTGCGTTCGTCCCTGCCGCTCTAGCCTGCCGCTTTAGCCTGCCGCTCCTGCCTGCCGTTCCCAGCCTGCTGCCCCTGAGAGTCTGGGATCGGCTGCCCAGGGGTTTGTGAAGCCTTTGTTCCTTCCCTTCCCGGGATCCCAGGCCGCCATTGCCCGCGTGTTTCCCGAGCTCGCTCCGGAGCGCCCCCTGCAGCCGCGGGGGAACCATCGCACCTGCCCTGCTCACCGGGAGCCGCCAGCGCCCCTGCCGGCTGCGAGCGGAACTGCACCCGAGGGGAAATAGCCTGACAGCCGAGAAGGCTGGCACTGGGTTTGTGTGTGCTGTTACTGTCATAGTTGTTGTTGTTTTGTTTGACTGGTTATATACATATACATATATATATATATATATAGAAAAGAACTGTTATTCCTATTTCCCACATCTTTGCCTGAAGGCCCTTGATTTCAAAGTATAATAACTTGGAGGGAAAAAAGGTTATATCTGCCACTTCAGGGAGGGCTTCTGCCTTCCTTAGCAGACACCTGTCTTTCAAAACCGGGACAGTGGGCTGAGGCAAGCACCAATCAGGAAGACAAGAATGCCACAAGGTTCGGACTGTGCGGCACTTCTGTTGGCATGCCTTTCGCATTGTCAGTGTCCTAGGAGCTCTGGGCTTTGTGGTTTTCTGAACCCTAACTCTAGGCGTAACCCTGACCCTAAGCCTAGGTGGAGCCTAAAATATATGGGTGGGCTGAGGCAAGCACCAATCAGGAAGACAGAAAGGACGCAAGGCTAGAAATGTGTTGCACTCCCGTTGGCATGCCTTTCGCATTGTCAGTGTCCTTGGAGCTCTGGGCTTTGTGGTTTTCTGAACCCTAACCCTAGGCGTAACCCTGACCCTAAGCCTAGGTGGAGCCTAAAATATATGGGTGGGCTGAGGCAAGCACCAATCAGGAAGACAGAAAGGACGCAAGGTTTGAACTGTGTCACACTCCCGTTGGCATGCCTTTCGCATTGTCAGTGTCCTTGGAGCTCTGGGCTTTGTGGTTTTCTGAACCCTAACCCTAGGCATAACCCTAACATTAACCCTAACACTAGACACAGCCAGAAATCGGGCATTGGGCTGTGTCAAGTTGCAAACAGAAAGAAGAGAAGAGAATAAGTTTGGGGCAGTGTTGTGTTCCCCTTGGCATGCCTATCGCATGATCAGTATCCTTGGAGCTCTGGGCTTTGTGGTTTTCTGAACCCTAACCCTAGGCGTAACCCTAACCCTAACCCTAGACAAAGCCAGAAATCGGGCATTGGGCTGTGTCAAGTTGCAAACAGAAAGAAGAGAATAGAATAAGTTTGGGGCAGTGTTGTGTTTCCCTTGGCATGTGTATGGCATGGTCAGTATCCCTGGAGCTCTGGGCTTTGTGGTTTTCTGAACCCTAACCCTAGGCGTAACCCTGACCCTAAGCCTAGGTGGAGCCTAAAATATATGGGTGGGCTGAGGCAAGCACCAATCAGGAAGACAAGAATGCGCAAGGTTAGAACTGTGCGGCACTTCTGTTGGCATGCCTTTCGCATTGTCAGTGTCCTTGGAGCTCTGGGCTTTGTGGTTTTCTGAACCCTAACCCTAGGCGTAACCCTGACCCTAAGCCTAGGTGGAGCCTAAAATATATGGGTGGGCTGAGGCAAGCACCAATCAGGAAGACAGAACGGACGCAAGGTTTGAACTGTGTCACACGCCCGTTGGCATGCCTTTCGCATTGTCAGTGTCCTTGGAGCTCTGGGCTTTGTGGTTTTCTGAACCCTAACCCTAGGCATAACCCTAACATTAACCCTAACCCTAACCCTAGACACAGCCAGAAATCGGGCATTGGGCTGTGTCAAGTTGCAAACAGAAAGAAGAGAAGAGAATAAGTTTGGGGCAGTGTTGTGTTCCCCTTGGCATGCCTATCGCATGATCAGTATCCTTGGAGCTCTGGGCTTTGTGGTTTTCTGAACCCTAACCCTAGGCGTAACCTTAACCCTAACCCTAACCCTAGACAAAGCCAGAAATCGGGCATTGGGCTGTGGCAAGTTGCAAACAGAAAGAAGAGAATAGAATAAGTTTGGGGCAGTGTTGTGTTTCCCTTGGCATGTGTATGGCATGGTCAGTATCCCTGGAGCTCTGGGCTTTGTGGTTTTCTGAACCCTAACCCTAGGCGTAACCCTAACCCTAAGCCTAGGTGGAGCCTAAAATATATGGGTGGGCTGAGGCAAGCACCAATCAGGAAGACAAGAATGCCACAAGGTTCGGACTGTGCGGCACTTCTGTTGGCATGCCTTTCGCATTGTCAGTGTCCTTGGAGCTCTGGGCTTTGTGGTTTTCTGAACCCTAACCCTAGGCGTAACCCTGACCCTAAGCCTAGGTGGAGCCTAAAATATATGGGTGGGCTGAGGCAAGCACCAATCAGGAAGACAAGAATGGCGCAAGGTTAGAACTGTGCAGCACTTCTGTTGGCATGCCTTTCGCATTGTCAGTGTCCTTGGAGCTCTGGGCTTTGTGGTTTTCTGAACCCTAACCCTAGGAATAACCCTAACATTAACCCTAACCCTAACCCTAGACAAAGCCAGAAATCGGGCATTGGGCTGTGTCAAGTTGCAAACAGAAAGAAGAGAAGAGAATAAGTTTGGGGCAGTGTTGTGTTCCCCTTGGCATGTCTATCACATGGTCAGTATCCCTGGAGCTCTAGGTTTTGCGGCTTTCTGAACCCGAACCCCAGGCGTAACCCTGACCCTAAGCCTAGGTGGAGCCTAAAATATATGGGTGGGCTGAGGCAAGCACCAATCAGGAAGACAGAAAGGACGCAAGGTTTGAACTGTGTCACACGCCCGTTGGCATGCCTTTCGCATTGTCAGTGTCCTTGGAGCTCTGGGCTTTGTGGTTTTCTGAACCCTAACCCTAGGCGTAACCCTAACCCTAACCCTAACCCTAGACACAGCCAGAAATCGGGCATTGGGCTGTGTCAAGTTGCAAACAGAAAGAAGAGAATAGAATAAGTTTGGGGCAGTGTTGTGTTTCCCTTGGCATGTGTATGGCATGGTCAGTATCCCTGGAGCTCTGGGCTTTGTGGTTTTCTGAACCCTAACCCTAGGCGTAACCCTGACCCTAAGCCTAGGTGGAGCCTAAAATATATGGGTGGGCTGAGGCAAGCACCAATCAGGAAGACAAGAATGCCACAAGGTTCGGACTGTGCGGCACTTCTGTTGGCATGCCTTTCGCATTGTCAGTGTCCTAGGAGCTCTGGGCTTTGTGGTTTTCTGAACCCTAACCCTAGGCGTAACCCTGACCCTAAGCCTAGGTGGAGCCTAAAATATATGGTTGGGCTGAGGCAAGCACCAATCAGGAAGACAGAAAGGACGCAAGGTTAGAACTGTGCGGCACTTCTGTTGGCATGCCTTTCGCATTGTCAGTGTCCTTGGAGCTCTGGGCTTTGTGGTTTTCTGAACCCTAACCCTAGGCATAACCCTAACATTAACCCTAACCCTAACCCTAGACACAGCCAGAAATCGGGCATTGGGCTGTGTCAAGTTGCAAACAGAAAGAAGAGAAGAGAATAAGTTTGGGGCAGTGTTGTGTTCCCCTTGGCATGCCTATCGCATGATCAGTATCCTTGGAGCTCTGGGCTTTGTGGTTTTCTGAACCCTAACCCTAGGCGTAACCCTAACCCTAACCCTAACCCTAGACAAAGCCAGAAATCGGGCATTGGGCTGTGTCAAGTTGCAAACAGAAAGAAGAGAATAGAATAAGTTTGGGGCAGTGTTGTGTTTCCCTTGGCATGTGTATGGCATGGTCAGTATCCCTGGAGCTCTGGGCTCTGTGGTTTTCTGAACCCTAACCCTAGGCGTAACCCTGACCCTAAGCCTAGGTGGAGCCTAAAATATATGGGTGGGCTGAGGCAAGCACCAATCAGGAAGACAAGAATGGCGCAAGGTTTGAACTGTGTCACACTCCCGTTGGCATGCCTTTCGCATTGTCAGTGTCCTTGGAGCTCTGGGCTTCGTGGTTTTCTGAACCCTAACCCTAGGCGTAACCCTAACCCTAACCCTAACCCTAGACACAGCCAGAAATCGGGCATTGGGCTGTGTCAAGTTGCAAACAGAAAGAAGAGAAGAGAATAAGTTTGGGGCAGTGTTGTGTTCCCCTTGGCATGTCTATCACATGGTCAGTATCCCTGGAGCTCTAGGTTTTGCGGCTTTCTGAACCCTAACCCCAGGCTTAACCCTGACCCTAAGCCTAGGTGGAGCCTAAAATATATGGGTGGGCTGAGGCAAGCACCAATCAGGAAGACAGAAAGGATGCAAGGTTTGAACTGTGTCACACTCCCGTTGGCATGCCTTTCGCATTGTCAGTGTCCTTGGAGCTCTGGGCTTTGTGGTTTTCTGAACCCTAACCCTAGGCGTAACCCTAACCCTAACCCTAACCCTAGACACAGCCAGAAATCGGGCATTGGGCTGTGTCAAGTTGCAAACAGAAAGAAGAGAATAGAATAAGTTTGGGGCAGTGTTGTGTTTCCCTTGGCATGTGTATGGCATGGTCAGTATCCCTGGAGCTCTGGGCTTTGTGGTTTTCTGAACCCTAACCCTAGGCGTAACCCTGACCCTAAGCCTAGGTGGAGCCTAAAATATATGGGTGGGCTGAGGCAAGCACCAATCAGGAAGACAAGAATGCCACAAGGTTCGGACTGTGCGGCACTTCTGTTGGCATGCCTTTCGCATTGTCAGTGTCCTAGGAGCTCTGGGCTTTGTGGTTTTCTGAACCCTAACTCTAGGCGTAACCCTGACCCTAAGCCTAGGTGGAGCCTAAAATATATGGTTGGGCTGAGGCAAGCACCAATCAGGAAGACAGAAAGGACGCAAGGTTTGAAATGTGTTGCACTCCCGTTGGCACGCCTTTCGCATTGTCAGTGTCCTTGGAGCTCTGGGCTTTGTGGTTTTCTGAACCCTAACCCTAGGCATAACCCTAACATTAACCCTAACCCTAACCCTAGACACAGCCAGAAATCGGGCATTGGGCTGTGTCAAGTTGCAAACAGAAAGAAGAGAAGAGAATAAGTTTGGGGCAGTGTTGTGTTCCCCTTGGCATGCCTATCGCATGATCAGTATCCTTGGAGCTCTGGGCTTTGTGGTTTTCTGAACCCTAACCCTAGGCGTAACCCTAACCCTAACCCTAACCCTAGACAAAGCCAGAAATCGGGCATTGGGCTGTGGCAAGTTGCAAACAGAAAGAAGAGAATAGAATAAGTTTGGGGCAGTGTTGTGTTTCCCTTGGCATGTGTATGGCATGGTCAGTATCCCTGGAGCTCTGGGCTTTGTTGTTTTCTGAACCCTAACCCTAGGCGTAACCCTAACCCTAAGCCTAGGTGGAGCCTAAAATATATGGGTGGGCTGAGGCAAGCACCAATCAGGACGACACGAATGCCACAAGGTTCGGACTGTGCGGCACTTCTGTTGGCATGCCTTTCGCATTGTCAGTGTCCTTGGAGCTCTGGGCTTTGTGGTTTTCTGAACCCTAACCCTAGGCGTAACCCTGACCCTAAGCCTAGGTGGAGCCTAAAATATATGGGTGGGCTGAGGCAAGCACCAATCAGGAAGACAAGAATGGCGCAAGGTTAGAACTGTGCAGCACTTCTGTTGGCATGCCTTTCGCATTGTCAGTGTCTTTGGAGCTCTGGGCTTCGTGGTTTTCTGAACCCTAACCCTAGGAATAACCCTAACCCTAACCCTAACCCTAACCCTAGACACAGCCAGAAATCGGGCATTGGGCTGTGTCAAGTTGCAAACAGAAAGAAGAGAAGAGAATAAGTTTGGGGCAGTGTTGTGTTCCCCTTGGCATGTCTATCGCATGGTCAGTATCCCTGGAGCTCTAGGTTTTGCGGCTGTCTGAACCCTAACCCCAGGCGTAACCCTGACCCTAAGCCTAGGTGGAGCCTAAAATATATGGGTGGGCTGAGGCAAGCACCAATCAGGAAGACAGAAAGGACGCAAGGTTTGAACTGTGTCACACTCCCGTTGGCATGCCTTTCGCATTGTCAGTGTCCTTGGAGCTCTGGGCTTTGTGGTTTTCTGAACCCTAACCCTAGGCGTAACCCTAACCCTAACCCTAACCCTAGACACAGCCAGAAATCGGGCATTGGGCTGTGTCAAGTTGCAAACAGAAAGAAGAGAAGAGAATAAGTTTGGGGCAGTGTTGTGTTTCCCTTGGCATGTGTATGGCATGGTCAGTATCCCTGGAGCTCTGGGCTTTGTGGTTTTCTGAACCCTAACCCTAGGCGTAACCCTGACCCTAAGCCTAGGTGGAGCCTAAAATATATGGGTGGGCTGAGGCAAGCACCAATCAGGAAGACAGAAAGGACGCAAGGTTTGAACTGTGTCACACTCCCGTTGGCATGCCTTTCGCATTGTCAGTGTCCTTGGAGCTCTGGGCTTTGTGGTTTTCTGAACCCTAACCCTAGGCGTAACCCTGACCCTAAGCCTAGGTGGAGCCTAAAATATATGGGTGGGCTGAGGCAAGCACCAATCAGGAAGACAGAAAGGACGCAAGGTTTGAACTGTGTCACACTCCCGTTGGCATGCCTTTCGCATTGTCAGTGTCCTTGGAGCTCTGGGCTTTGTGGTTTTCTGAACCCTAACCCTAGGCGTAACCCTAACCCTAAGCCTAGGTGGAGCCTAAAATATATGGGTGGGCTGAGGCAAGCACCAATCAGGAAGACAAGAATGCCACAAGGTTCGGACTGTGCGGCACTTCTGTTGGCATGCCTTTCGCATTGTCAGTGTCCTAGGAGCTCTGGGCTTTGTGGTTTTCTGAACCCTAACTCTAGGCGTAACCCTGACCCTAAGCCTAGGTGGAGCCTAAAATATATGGGTGGGCTGAGGCAAGCACCAATCAGGAAGACAGAAAGGACGCAAGGCTAGAAATGTGTTGCACTCCCGTTGGCATGCCTTTCGCATTGTCAGTGTCCTTGGAGCTCTGGGCTTTGTGGTTTTCTGAACCCTAACCCTAGGCGTAACCCTGACCCTAAGCCTAGGTGGAGCCTAAAATATATGGGTGGGCTGAGGCAAGCACCAATCAGGAAGACAGAACGGACGCAAGGTTTGAACTGTGTCACACGCCCGTTGGCATGCCTTTCGCATTGTCAGTGTCCTTGGAGCTCTGGGCTTTGTGGTTTTCTGAACCCTAACCCTAGGCATAACCCTAACATTAACCCTAACCCTAACCCTAGACACAGCCAGAAATCGGGCATTGGGCTGTGTCAAGTTGCAAACAGAAAGAAGAGAAGAGAATAAGTTTGGGGCAGTGTTGTGTTCCCCTTGGCATGCCTATCGCATGATCAGTATCCTTGGAGCTCTGGGCTTTGTGGTTTTCTGAACCCTAACCCTAGGCGTAACCTTAACCCTAACCCTAACCCTAGACAAAGCCAGAAATCGGGCATTGGGCTGTGGCAAGTTGCAAACAGAAAGAAGAGAATAGAATAAGTTTGGGGCAGTGTTGTGTTTCCCTTGGCATGTGTATGGCATGGTCAGTATCCCTGGAGCTCTGGGCTTTGTGGTTTTCTGAACCCTAACCCTAGGCGTAACCCTAACCCTAAGCCTAGGTGGAGCCTAAAATATATGGGTGGGCTGAGGCAAGCACCAATCAGGAAGACAAGAATGCCACAAGGTTCGGACTGTGCGGCACTTCTGTTGGCATGCCTTTCGCATTGTCAGTGTCCTTGGAGCTCTGGGCTTTGTGGTTTTCTGAACCCTAACCCTAGGCGTAACCCTGACCCTAAGCCTAGGTGGAGCCTAAAATATATGGGTGGGCTGAGGCAAGCACCAATCAGGAAGACAGAAAGGACGCAAGGTTTGAACTGTGTCACACTCCCGTTGGCATGCCTTTCGCATTGTCAGTGTCCTTGGAGCTCTGGGCTTTGTGGTTTTCTGAACCCTAACCCTAGGCATAACCCTAACATTAACCCTAACACTAGACACAGCCAGAAATCGGGCATTGGGCTGTGTCAAGTTGCAAACAGAAAGAAGAGAAGAGAATAAGTTTGGGGCAGTGTTGTGTTCCCCTTGGCATGCCTATCGCATGATCAGTATCCTTGGAGCTCTGGGCTTTGTGGTTTTCTGAACCCTAACCCTAGGCGTAACCCTAACCCTAACCCTAACCCTAGACAAAGCCAGAAATCGGGCATTGGGCTGTGTCAAGTTGCAAACAGAAAGAAGAGAATAGAATAAGTTTGGGGCAGTGTTGTGTTTCCCTTGGCATGTGTATGGCATGGTCAGTATCCCTGGAGCTCTGGGCTTTGTGGTTTTCTGAACCCTAACCCTAGGCGTAACCCTGACCCTAAGCCTAGGTGGAGCCTAAAATATATGGGTGGGCTGAGGCAAGCACCAATCAGGAAGACAAGAATGCGCAAGGTTAGAACTGTGCGGCACTTCTGTTGGCATGCCTTTCGCATTGTCAGTGTCCTTGGAGCTCTGGGCTTTGTGGTTTTCTGAACCCTAACCCTAGGCGTAACCCTGACCCTAAGCCTAGGTGGAGCCTAAAATATATGGGTGGGCTGAGGCAAGCACCAATCAGGAAGACAGAACGGACGCAAGGTTTGAACTGTGTCACACGCCCGTTGGCATGCCTTTCGCATTGTCAGTGTCCTTGGAGCTCTGGGCTTTGTGGTTTTCTGAACCCTAACCCTAGGCATAACCCTAACATTAACCCTAACCCTAACCCTAGACACAGCCAGAAATCGGGCATTGGGCTGTGTCAAGTTGCAAACAGAAAGAAGAGAAGAGAATAAGTTTGGGGCAGTGTTGTGTTCCCCTTGGCATGCCTATCGCATGATCAGTATCCTTGGAGCTCTGGGCTTTGTGGTTTTCTGAACCCTAACCCTAGGCGTAACCTTAACCCTAACCCTAACCCTAGACAAAGCCAGAAATCGGGCATTGGGCTGTGGCAAGTTGCAAACAGAAAGAAGAGAAGAGAATAAGTTTGGGGCAGTGTTGTGTTTCCCTTGGCATGTGTATGGCATGGTCAGTATCCCTGGAGCTCTGGGCTTTGTGGTTTTCTGAACCCTAACCCTAGGCGTAACCCTAACCCTAAGCCTAGGTGGAGCCTAAAATATATGGGTGGGCTGAGGCAAGCACCAATCAGGAAGACAAGAATGCCACAAGGTTCGGACTGTGCGGCACTTCTGTTGGCATGCCTTTCGCATTGTCAGTGTCCTTGGAGCTCTGGGCTTTGTGGTTTTCTGAACCCTAACCCTAGGCGTAACCCTGACCCTAAGCCTAGGTGGAGCCTAAAATATATGGGTGGGCTGAGGCAAGCACCAATCAGGAAGACAAGAATGGCGCAAGGTTAGAACTGTGCAGCACTTCTGTTGGCATGCCTTTCGCATTGTCAGTGTCCTTGGAGCTCTGGGCTTTGTGGTTTTCTGAACCCTAACCCTAGGAATAACCCTAACATTAACCCTAACCCTAACCCTAGACAAAGCCAGAAATCGGGCATTGGGCTGTGTCAAGTTGCAAACAGAAAGAAGAGAAGAGAATAAGTTTGGGGCAGTGTTGTGTTCCCCTTGGCATGTCTATCACATGGTCAGTATCCCTGGAGCTCTAGGTTTTGCGGCTTTCTGAACCCGAACCCCAGGCGTAACCCTGACCCTAAGCCTAGGTGGAGCCTAAAATATATGGGTGGGCTGAGGCAAGCACCAATCAGGAAGACAGAAAGGACGCAAGGTTTGAACTGTGTCACACTGCCGTTGGCATGCCTTTCGCATTGTCAGTGTCCTTGGAGCTCTGGGCTTTGTGGTTTTCTGAACCCTAACCCTAGGCGTAACCCTAACCCTAACCCTAACCCTAGACACAGCCAGAAATCGGGCATTGGGCTGTGGCAAGTTGCAAACAGAAAGAAGAGAATAGAATAAGTTTGGGGCAGTGTTGTGTTTCCCTTGGCATGTGTATGGCATGGTCAGTATCCCTGGAGCTCTGGGCTTTGTGGTTTTCTGAACCCTAACCCTAGGCGTAACCCTGACCCTAAGCCTAGGTGGAGCCTAAAATATATGGGTGGGCTGAGGCAAGCACCAATCAGGAAGACAAGAATGCCACAAGGTTCGGACTGTGCGGCACTTCTGTTGGCATGCCTTTCGCATTGTCAGTGTCCTAGGAGCTCTGGGCTTTGTGGTTTTCTGAACCCTAACCCTAGGCGTAACCCTGACCCTAAGCCTAGGTGGAGCCTAAAATATATGGTTGGGCTGAGGCAAGCACCAATCAGGAAGACAGAAAGGACGCAAGGTTAGAACTGTGCGGCACTTCTGTTGGCATGCCTTTCGCATTGTCAGTGTCCTTGGAGCTCTGGGCTTTGTGGTTTTCTGAACCCTAACCCTAGGCATAACCCTAACATTAACCCTAACCCTAACCCTAGACACAGCCAGAAATCGGGCATTGGGCTGTGTCAAGTTGCAAACAGAAAGAAGAGAAGAGAATAAGTTTGGGGCAGTGTTGTGTTCCCCTTGGCATGCCTATCGCATGATCAGTATCCTTGGAGCTCTGGGCTTTGTGGTTTTCTGAACCCTAACCCTAGGCGTAACCCTAACCCTAACCCTAACCCTAGACAAAGCCAGAAATCGGGCATTGGGCTGTGTCAAGTTGCAAACAGAAAGAAGAGAAGAGAATAAGTTTGGGGCAGTGTTGTGTTTCCCTTGGCATGTGTATGGCATGGTCAGTATCCCTGGAGCTCTGGGCTTTGTGGTTTTCTGAACCCTAACCCTAGGCGTAACCCTGACCCTAAGCCTAGGTGGAGCCTAAAATATATGGGTGGGCTGAGGCAAGCACCAATCAGGAAGACAAGAATGGCGCAAGGTTTGAAATGTGTTGCACTCCCGTTGGCACGCCTTTCGCATTGTCAGTGTCCTTGGAGCTCTGGGCTTCGTGGTTTTCTGAACCCTAACCCTAGGCATAACCCTAACATTAACCCTAACCCTAACCCTAGACACAGCCAGAAATCGGGCATTGGGCTGTGTCAAGTTGCAAACAGAAAGAAGAGAAGAGAATAAGTTTGGGGCAGTGTTGTGTTCCCCTTGGCATGCCTATCGCATGATCAGTATCCTTGGAGCTCTGGGCTTTGTGGTTTTCTGAACCCTAACCCTAGGCGTAACCCTAACCCTAACCCTAACCCTAGACAAAGCCAGAAATCGGGCATTGGGCTGTGGCAAGTTGCAAACAGAAAGAAGAGAATAGAATAAGTTTGGGGCAGTGTTGTGTTTCCCTTGGCATGTGTATGGCATGGTCAGTATCCCTGGAGCTCTGGGCTTTGTTGTTTTCTGAACCCTAACCCTAGGCGTAACCCTAACCCTAAGCCTAGGTGGAGCCTAAAATATATGGGTGGGCTGAGGCAAGCACCAATCAGGACGACACGAATGCCACAAGGTTCGGACTGTGCGGCACTTCTGTTGGCATGCCTTTCGCATTGTCAGTGTCCTTGGAGCTCTGGGCTTTGTGGTTTTCTGAACCCTAACCCTAGGCGTAACCCTGACCCTAAGCCTAGGTGGAGCCTAAAATATATGGGTGGGCTGAGGCAAGCACCAATCAGGAAGACAAGAATGGCGCAAGGTTAGAACTGTGCAGCACTTCTGTTGGCATGCCTTTCGCATTGTCAGTGTCTTTGGAGCTCTGGGCTTCGTGGTTTTCTGAACCCTAACCCTAGGAATAACCCTAACCCTAACCCTAACCCTAACCCTAGACACAGCCAGAAATCGGGCATTGGGCTGTGTCAAGTTGCAAACAGAAAGAAGAGAAGAGAATAAGTTTGGGGCAGTGTTGTGTTCCCCTTGGCATGTCTATCGCATGGTCAGTATCCCTGGAGCTCTAGGTTTTGCGGCTGTCTGAACCCTAACCCCAGGCGTAACCCTGACCCTAAGCCTAGGTGGAGCCTAAAATATATGGGTGGGCTGAGGCAAGCACCAATCAGGAAGACAGAAAGGACGCAAGGTTTGAACTGTGTCACACTCCCGTTGGCATGCCTTTCGCATTGTCAGTGTCCTTGGAGCTCTGGGCTTCGTGGTTTTCTGAACCCTAACCCTAGGCGTAACCCTAACCTTAACCCTAACCCTAGACACAGCCAGAAATCGGGCATTGGGCTGTGTCAAGTTGCAAACAGAAAGAAGAGAAGAGAATAAGTTTGGGGCAGTGTTGTGTTTCCCTTGGCATGTGTATGGCATGGTCAGTATCCCTGGAGCTCTGGGCTTTGTGGTTTTCTGAACCCTAACCCTAGGCGTAACCCTGACCCTAAGCCTAGGTGGAGCCTAAAATATATGGGTGGGCTGAGGCAAGCACCAATCAGGAAGACAGAAAGGACGCAAGGTTTGAACTGTGTCACACTCCCGTTGGCATGCCTTTCGCATTGTCAGTGTCCTTGGAGCTCTGGGCTTTGTGGTTTTCTGAACCCTAACCCTAGGCGTAACCCTGACCCTAAGCCTAGGTGGAGCCTAAAATATATGGGTGGGCTGAGGCAAGCACCAATCAGGAAGACAGAAAGGACGCAAGGTTTGAACTGTGTCACACTCCCGTTGGCATGCCTTTCGCATTGTCAGTGTCCTTGGAGCTCTGGGCTTTGTGGTTTTCTGAACCCTAACCCTAGGCGTAACCCTAACCCTAAGCCTAGGTGGAGCCTAAAATATATGGGTGGGCTGAGGCAAGCACCAATCAGGAAGACAAGAATGCCACAAGGTTCGGACTGTGCGGCACTTCTGTTGGCATGCCTTTCGCATTGTCAGTGTCCTAGGAGCTCTGGGCTTTGTGGTTTTCTGAACCCTAACTCTAGGCGTAACCCTGACCCTAAGCCTAGGTGGAGCCTAAAATATATGGGTGGGCTGAGGCAAGCACCAATCAGGAAGACAGAAAGGACGCAAGGCTAGAAATGTGTTGCACTCCCGTTGGCATGCCTTTCACATTGTCAGTGTCCTTGGAGCTCTGGGCTTTGTGGTTTTCTGAACCCTAACCCTAGGCGTAACCCTGACCCTAAGCCTAGGTGGAGCCTAAAATATATGGGTGGGCTGAGGCAAGCACCAATCAGGAAGACAGAACGGACGCAAGGTTTGAACTGTGTCACACGCCCGTTGGCATGCCTTTCGCATTGTCAGTGTCCTTGGAGCTCTGGGCTTTGTGGTTTTCTGAACCCTAACCCTAGGCATAACCCTAACATTAACCCTAACCCTAACCCTAGACACAGCCAGAAATCGGGCATTGGGCTGTGTCAAGTTGCAAACAGAAAGAAGAGAAGAGAATAAGTTTGGGGCAGTGTTGTGTTCCCCTTGGCATGCCTATCGCATGATCAGTATCCTTGGAGCTCTGGGCTTTGTGGTTTTCTGAACCCTAACCCTAGGCGTAACCTTAACCCTAACCCTAACCCTAGACAAAGCCAGAAATCGGGCATTGGGCTGTGGCAAGTTGCAAACAGAAAGAAGAGAATAGAATAAGTTTGGGGCAGTGTTGTGTTTCCCTTGGCATGTGTATGGCATGGTCAGTATCCCTGGAGCTCTGGGCTTTGTGGTTTTCTGAACCCTAACCCTAGGCGTAACCCTAACCCTAAGCCTAGGTGGAGCCTAAAATATATGGGTGGGCTGAGGCAAGCACCAATCAGGAAGACAAGAATGCCACAAGGTTCGGACTGTGCGGCACTTCTGTTGGCATGCCTTTCGCATTGTCAGTGTCCTTGGAGCTCTGGGCTTTGTGGTTTTCTGAACCCTAACCCTAGGCGTAACCCTGACCCTAAGCCTAGGTGGAGCCTAAAATATATGGTTGGGCTGAGGCAAGCACCAATCAGGAAGACAAGAATGGCGCAAGGTTAGAACTGTGCAGCACTTCTGTTGGCATGCCTTTCGCATTGTCAGTGTCCTTGGAGCTCTGGGCTTTGTGGTTTTCTGAACCCTAACCCTAGGAATAACCCTAACCTTAACCCTAACCCTAACCCTAGACAAAGCCAGAAATCGGGCATTGGGCTGTGTCAAGTTGCAAACAGAAAGAAGAGAATAGAATAAGTTTGGGGCAGTGTAGTGTTCCCCTTGGCATGTCTATCACATGGTCAGTATCCCTGGAGCTCTAGGTTTTGCGGCTTTCTGAACCCGAACCCCAGGCGTAACCCTGACCCTAAGCCTAGGTGGAGCCTAAAATATATGGGTGGGCTGAGGCAAGCACCAATCAGGAAGACAGAAAGGACGCAAGGTTTGAACTGTGTCACACTCCCGTTGGCATGCCTTTCGCATTGTCAGTGTCCTTGGAGCTCTGGGCTTTGTGGTTTTCTGAACCCTAACCCTAGGCGTAACCCTAACCCTAACCCTAACCCTAGACACAGCCAGAAATCGGGCATTGGGCTGTGTCAAGTTGCAAACAGAAAGAAGAGAAGAGAATAAGTTTGGGGCAGTGTTGTGTTTCCCTTGGCATGTGTATGGCATGGTCAGTATCCCTGGAGCTCTGGGCTTTGTGGTTTTCTGAACCCTAACCCTAGGCGTAACCCTGACCCTAAGCCTAGGTGGAGCCTAAAATATATGGGTGGGCTGAGGCAAGCACCAATCAGGAAGACAAGAATGCCACAAGGTTCGGACTGTGCGGCACTTCTGTTGGCATGCCTTTCGCATTGTCAGTGTCCTAGGAGCTCTGGGCTTTGTGGTTTTCTGAACCCTAACTCTAGGCGTAACCCTGACCCTAAGCCTAGGTGGAGCCTAAAATATATGGTTGGGCTGAGGCAAGCACCAATCAGGAAGACAGAAAGGACGCAAGGTTTGAAATGTGTTGCACTCCCGTTGGCACGCCTTTCGCATTGTCAGTGTCCTTGGAGCTCTGGGCTTTGTGGTTTTCTGAACCCTAACCCTAGGCATAACCCTAACATTAACCCTAACCCTAACCCTAGACACAGCCAGAAATCGGGCATTGGGCTGTGTCAAGTTGCAAACAGAAAGAAGAGAAGAGAATAAGTTTGGGGCAGTGTTGTGTTCCCCTTGGCATGCCTATCGCATGATCAGTATCCTTGGAGCTCTGGGCTTTGTGGTTTTCTGAACCCTAACCCTAGGCGTAACCCTAACCCTAACCCTAACCCTAGACAAAGCCAGAAATCGGGCATTGGGCTGTGGCAAGTTGCAAACAGAAAGAAGAGAATAGAATAAGTTTGGGGCAGTGTTGTGTTTCCCTTGGCATGTGTATGGCATGGTCAGTATCCCTGGAGCTCTGGGCTTTGTTGTTTTCTGAACCCTAACCCTAGGCGTAACCCTGACCCTAAGCCTAGGTGGAGCCTAAAATATATGGGTGGGCTGAGGCAAGCACCAATCAGGAAGACAAGAATGCCACAAGGTTAGAACTGTGCAGCACTTCTGTTGGCATGCCTTTCGCATTGTCAGTGTCCTTGGAGCTCTGGGCTTTGTGGTTTTCTGAACCCTAACCCTAGGCGTAACCCTGACCCTAAGCCTAGGTGGAGCCTAAAATATATGGGTGGGCTGAGGCAAGCACCAATCAGGAAGACAAGAATGGCGCAAGGTTAGAACTGTGCAGCACTTCTGTTGGCATGCCTTTCGCATTGTCAGTGTCCTTGGAGCTCTGGGCTTCGTGGTTTTCTGAACCCTAACCCTAGGAATAACCCTAACCCTAACCCTAACCCTAACCCTAGACACAGCCAGAAATCGGGCATTGGGCTGTGTCAAGTTGCAAACAGAAAGAAGAGAAGAGAATAAGTTTGGGGCAGTGTTGTGTTCCCCTTGGCATGTCTATCGCATGGTCAGTATCCCTGGAGCTCTAGGTTTTGCGGCTGTCTGAACCCTAACCCCAGGCGTAACCCTGACCCTAAGCCTAGGTGGAGCCTAAAATATATGGGTGGGCTGAGGCAAGCACCAATCAGGAAGACAGAACGGACGCAAGGTTTGAACTGTGTCACACTCCCGTTGGCATGCCTTTCGCATTGTCAGTGTCCTTGGAGCTCTGGGCTTTGTGGTTTTCTGAACCCTAACCCTAGGCGTAACCCTAACCCTAACCCTAACCCTATACACAGCCAGAAATCGGGCATTGGGCTGTGTCAAGTTGCAAACAGAAAGAAGAGAAGAGAATAAGTTTGGGGCAGTGTTGTGTTTCCCTTGGCATGTGTATGGCATGGTCAGTATCCCTGGAGCTCTGGGCTTTGTGGTTTTCTGAACCCTAACCCTAGGCGTAACCCTGACCCTAAGCCTAGGTGGAGCCTAAAATATATGGGTGGGCTGAGGCAAGCACCAATCAGGAAGACAGAAAGGACGCAAGGTTTGAACTGTGTCACACTCCCGTTGGCATGCCTTTCGCATTGTCAGTGTCCTTGGAGCTCTGGGCTTTGTGGTTTTCTGAACCCTAACCCTAGGCGTAACCCTGACCCTAAGCCTAGGTGGAGCCTAAAATATATGGGTGGGCTGAGGCAAGCACCAATCAGGAAGACAGAAAGGACGCAAGGTTTGAACTGTGTCACACTCCCGTTGGCATGCCTTTCGCATTGTCAGTGTCCTTGGAGCTCTGGGCTTTGTGGTTTTCTGAACCCTAACCCTAGGCGTAACCCTAACCCTAAGCCTAGGTGGAGCCTAAAATATATGGGTGGGCTGAGGCAAGCACCAATCAGGAAGACAAGAATGCCACAAGGTTCGGACTGTGCGGCACTTCTGTTGGCATGCCTTTCGCATTGTCAGTGTCCTAGGAGCTCTGGGCTTTGTGGTTTTCTGAACCCTAACTCTAGGCGTAACCCTGACCCTAAGCCTAGGTGGAGCCTAAAATATATGGGTGGGCTGAGGCAAGCACCAATCAGGAAGACAGAAAGGACGCAAGGCTAGAAATGTGTTGCACTCCCGTTGGCATGCCTTTCGCATTGTCAGTGTCCTTGGAGCTCTGGGCTTTGTGGTTTTCTGAACCCTAACCCTAGGCGTAACCCTGACCCTAAGCCTAGGTGGAGCCTAAAATATATGGGTGGGCTGAGGCAAGCACCAATCAGGAAGACAGAAAGGACGCAAGGTTTGAACTGTGTCACACTCCCGTTGGCATGCCTTTCGCATTGTCAGTGTCCTTGGAGCTCTGGGCTTTGTGGTTTTCTGAACCCTAACCCTAGGCATAACCCTAACATTAACCCTAACCCTAACCCTAGACACAGCCAGAAATCGGGCATTGGGCTGTGTCAAGTTGCAAACAGAAAGAAGAGAAGAGAATAAGTTTGGGGCAGTGTTGTGTTCCCCTTGGCATGCCTATCGCATGATCAGTATCCTTGGAGCTCTGGGCTTTGTGGTTTTCTGAACCCTAACCCTAGGCGTAACCCTAACCCTAACCCTAACCCTAGACAAAGCCAGAAATCGGGCATTGGGCTGTGTCAAGTTGCAAACAGAAAGAAGAGAATAGAATAAGTTTGGGGCAGTGTTGTGTTTCCCTTGGCATGTGTATGGCATGGTCAGTATCCCTGGAGCTCTGGGCTTTGTGGTTTTCTGAACCCTAACCCTAGGCGTAACCCTGACCCTAAGCCTAGGTGGAGCCTAAAATATATGGGTGGGCTGAGGCAAGCACCAATCAGGAAGACAAGAATGCGCAAGGTTAGAACTGTGCGGCACTTCTGTTGGCATGCCTTTCGCATTGTCAGTGTCCTTGGAGCTCTGGGCTTTGTGGTTTTCTGAACCCTAACCCTAGGCGTAACCCTGACCCTAAGCCTAGGTGGAGCCTAAAATATATGGTTGGGCTGAGGCAAGCACCAATCAGGAAGACAAGAATGGCGCAAGGTTAGAACTGTGCAGCACTTCTGTTGGCATGCCTTTCGCATTGTCAGTGTCCTTGGAGCTCTGGGCTTTGTGGTTTTCTGAACCCTAACCCTAGGAATAACCCTAACCTTAACCCTAACCCTAACCCTAGACAAAGCCAGAAATCGGGCATTGGGCTGTGTCAAGTTGCAAACAGAAAGAAGAGAATAGAATAAGTTTGGGGCAGTGTTGTGTTCCCCTTGGCATGTCTATCACATGGTCAGTATCCCTGGAGCTCTAGGTTTTGCGGCTTTCTGAACCCGAACCCCAGGCGTAACCCTGACCCTAAGCCTAGGTGGAGCCTAAAATATATGGGTGGGCTGAGGCAAGCACCAATCAGGAAGACAGAAAGGACGCAAGGTTTGAACTGTGTCACACTGCCGTTGGCATGCCTTTCGCATTGTCAGTGTCCTTGGAGCTCTGGGCTTTGTGGTTTTCTGAACCCTAACCCTAGGCGTAACCCTAACCCTAACCCTAACCCTAGACACAGCCAGAAATCGGGCATTGGTCTGTGTCAAGTTGCAAACAGAAAGAAGAGAAGAGAATAAGTTTGGGGCAGTGTTGTGTTTCCCTTGGCATGTGTATGGCATGGTCAGTATCCCTGGAGCTCTGGGCTTTGTGGTTTTCTGAACCCTAACCCTAGGCGTAACCCTGACCCTAAGCCTAGGTGGAGCCTAAAATATATGGGTGGGCTGAGGCAAGCACCAATCAGGAAGACAAGAATGCCACAAGGTTCGGACTGTGCGGCACTTCTGTTGGCATGCCTTTCGCATTGTCAGTGTCCTAGGAGCTCTGGGCTTTGTGGTTTTCTGAAGCCTAACCCTAGGCGTAACCCTGACCCTAAGCCTAGGTGGAGCCTAAAATATATGGTTGGGCTGAGGCAAGCACCAATCAGGAAGACAGAAAGGACGCAAGGTTTGAAATGTGTTGCACTCCCGTTGGCATGCCTTTCGCATTGTCAGTGTCCTTGGAGCTCTGGGCTTTGTGGTTTTCTGAACCCTAACCCTAGGAATAACCCTAACATTAACCCTAACCCTAACCCTAGACACAGCCAGAAATCGGGCATTGGGCTGTGTCAAGTTGCAAACAGAAAGAAGAGAAGAGAATAAGTTTGGGGCAGTGTTGTGTTCCCCTTGGCATGCCTATCGCATGATCAGTATCCTTGGAGCTCTGGGCTTTGTGGTTTTCTGAACCCTAACCCTAGGCGTAACCCTAACCCTAACCCTAACCCTAGACAAAGCCAGAAATCGGGCATTGGGCTGTGTCAAGTTGCAAACAGAAAGAAGAGAAGAGAATAAGTTTGGGGCAGTGTTGTGTTTCCCTTGGCATGTGTATGGCATGGTCAGTATCCCTGGAGCTCTGGGCTTTGTGGTTTTCTGAACCCTAACCCTAGGCGTAACCCTGACCCTAAGCCTAGGTGGAGCCTAAAATATATGGGTGGGCTGAGGCAAGCACCAATCAGGAAGACAAGAATGGCGCAAGGTTTGAACTGTGTCACACTCCCGTTGGCATGCCTTTCGCATTGTCAGTGTCCCTGGAGCTCTGGGCTTTGTGGTTTTCTGAACCCTAACCCTAGGCGTAACCCTAACCCTAACCCTAACCCTAGACACAGCCAGAAATCGGGCATTGGGCTGTGTCAAGTTGCAAACAGAAAGAAGAGAAGAGAATAAGTTTGGGGCAGTGTTGTGTTTCCCTTGGCATGTGTATCGCATGGTCAGTATCCCTGGAGCTCTGGGCTTTGTGGTTTTCTGAACCCTAACCCTAGGCGTAACCCTGACCCTAAGCCTAGGTGGAGCCTAAAATATATGGGTGGGCTGAGGCAAGCACCAATCAGGAAGACAAGAATGGCGCAAGGTTTGAACTGTGTCACACTCCCGTTGGCATGCCTTTCGCATTGTCAGTGTCCCTGGAGCTCTGGGCTTTGTGGTTTTCTGAACCCTAACCCTAGGCGTAACCCTGACCCTAAGCCTAGGTGGAGCCTAAAATATATGGGTGGGCTGAGGCAAGCACCAATCAGGAAGACAGAAAGGACGCAAGGTTTGAACTGTGTCACACTCCCGTTGGCATGCCTTTCGCATTGTCAGTGTCCTTGGAGCTCTGGGCTTTGTGGTTTTCTGAACCCTAACCCTAGGCATAACCCTAACCCTAACCCTAACCCTAGACACAGCCAGAAATCGGGCATTGGGCTGTGTCAAGTTGCAAACAGAAAGAAGAGAATAGAATAAGTTTGGGGCAGTGTTGTGTTTCCCTTGGCATGTGTATGGCATGGTCAGTATCCCTGGAGCTCTGGGCTTTGTGGTTTTCTGAACCCTAACCCTAGGCGTAACCCTGACCCTAAGCCTAGGTGGAGCCTAAAATATATGGGTGGGCTGAGGCAAGCACCAATCAGGAAGACAAGAATGGCGCAAGGTTAGAACTGTGCAGCACTTCTGTTGGCATGCCTTTCGCATTGTCAGTGTCCTTGGAGCTCTGGGCTTCGTGGTTTTCTGAACCCTAACCCTAGGAATAACCCTAACCCTAACCCTAACCCTAACCCTAGACACAGCCAGAAATCGGGCATTGGGCTGTGTCAAGTTGCAAACAGAAAGAAGAGAAGAGAATAAGTTTGGGGCAGTGTTGTGTTCCCCTTGGCATGTCTATCGCATGGTCAGTATCCCTGGAGCTCTAGGTTTTGCGGCTGTCTGAACCCTAACCCCAGGCGTAACCCTGACCCTAAGCCTAGGTGGAGCCTAAAATATATGGGTGGGCTGAGGCAAGCACCAATCAGGAAGACAGAAAGGACGCAAGGTTTGAACTGTGTCACACTCCCGTTGGCATGCCTTTCGCATTGTCAGTGTCCTTGGAGCTCTGGGCTTTGTGGTTTTCTGAACCCTAACCCTAGGCGTAACCCTAACCCTAACCCTAACCCTAGACACAGCCAGAAATCGGGCATTGGGCTGTGTCAAGTTGCAAACAGAAAGAAGAGAAGAGAATAAGTTTGGGGCAGTGTTGTGTTTCCCTTGGCATGTGTATGGCATGGTCAGTATCCCTGGAGCTCTGGGCTTTGTGGTTTTCTGAACCCTAACCCTAGGCGTAACCCTGACCCTAAGCCTAGGTGGAGCCTAAAATATATGGGTGGGCTGAGGCAAGCACCAATCAGGAAGACAGAAAGGACGCAAGGTTTGAACTGTGTCACACTCCCGTTGGCATGCCTTTCGCATTGTCAGTGTCCTTGGAGCTCTGGGCTTTGTGGTTTTCTGAACCCTAACCCTAGGCGTAACCCTGACCCTAAGCCTAGGTGGAGCCTAAAATATATGGGTGGGCTGAGGCAAGCACCAATCAGGAAGACAGAAAGGACGCAAGGTTTGAACTGTGTCACACTCCCGTTGGCATGCCTTTCGCATTGTCAGTGTCCTTGGAGCTCTGGGCTTTGTGGTTTTCTGAACCCTAACCCTAGGCGTAACCCTAACCCTAAGCCTAGGTGGAGCCGAAAATATATGGGTGGGTGTTGGGGTTTTAGTTTAGTCTTAGGTTTTTTTCTGTTAAAGGAATTTTCTCCCATATGCATGTTGCTAGGGGACAAATAGCTGTACTTAAGAAAGACAAAAAGGGAGTGGGGCGGGCCTGGCTACTTTTTTTGTCTACACCTGGGTGTGGGGGCAGTTCGCTCTGAGCGTCCGGAGAGAGAAGCTGCAGAGAAAGGAGCTGCTGCTTCTTCTTTTTGGCCGTTCTTCTCTTCCTGCTGGAAACAACGCCGGGACCCCAAAAGCCGCTTTCCCTGCCCTGCTGGAGGCCGAGCTGTGGCTGCCCTGCCCCGCTGCTGCTGCTTCGAGCTTTTGCTACGCTGTAGCCCTGCTCGCCCTGCCTGCCTGGGCACCCGTGGGGTTCTCCCATCTGGATACATCTCGCCTGCCACCCGGGATTTGCGTTCGTCCCTGCCGCTCTAGCCTGCCGCTTTAGCCTGCCGCTCCTGCCTGCCGTTCCCAGCCTGCTGCCCCTGAGAGTCTGGGATCGGCTGCCCAGGGGTTTGTGAAGCCTTTGTTCCTTCCCTTCCCGGGATCCCAGGCCGCCATTGCCCGCGTGTTTCCCGAGCTCGCTCCGGAGCGCCCCCTGCAGCCGCGGGGGAACCATCGCACCTGCCCTGCTCACCGGGAGCCGCCAGCGCCCCTGCCGGCTGCGAGCGGAACTGCACCCGAGGGGAAATAGCCTGACAGCCGAGAAGGCTGGCACTGGGTTTGTGTGTGCTGTTACTGTCATAGTTGTTGTTGTTTTGTTTGACTGGTTATATACATATACATATATATATATATATATAGTAAAGAACTGTTATTCCTATTTCCCACATCTTTGCCTGAAGGCCCTTGATTTCAAAGTATAATAACTTGGAGGGAAAAAAGGTTATATCTGCCACTTCAGGGAGGGCTTCTGCCTTCCTTAGCAGACACCTGTCTTTCAAAACCGGGACAGATCTTGGCGCCCAACGTGGGGCACGAGGGCATTAAGAGAGAGAGGTGAAAAAAAAGGAATAACAGTTCTTGGATAACTTTATTTTGTGTGCCAGATATAGGAACCTTGTTAGGCTGCACTATGTGGTCTAGTTTACCCTGGTTCGGGTGGCATGTGGCCGTGGCTATATTCTTCCCCTTTGCAGCTCCTTACTTGAATATGGGTCCTCTGACTAAGGCTACCATTGCTGTTATCCAGCTTGCGTTATGGGTCGAGAAGGTGAGGAATTCATGGGTTTTTAGCTTCCTCCGGAATGTGGGCACATGGATAAACGGCTATCACACACTGAGCACATGTTTTTGGGGTTATGTTAACAATGGTACCTTCTGTGAGGAAATGACACCAGGGGAAGTTTTCCCCCAACCCCTCAACCAGTTCTTTGGGCCCACCCCATCAATTTTCGAAGGGTTTAAATTCCCTCTGAATATTAACCATCTGCTGCTGATAGGCCTACTCTATTTAGCACTCAAGGATAAGTTGAGATTGGCTTGGATATCTACCCGGACACCAGCCCCAGAGACTAGAGATCCTGCCCCAGAACCTGACATGGCCCCAGAGAGTAGAGTTCCTACCCCAGAGCCGGATCCTGCCCCAGAACCTGACATGGCCCCAGAGAGTAGAGTTCCTACCCCAGAGCCTGATCCTGCCCCAGAACCTGACATGGCCCCAGACACAAGAGATCCTACCCCAGAGCCCTATCCTGCCCCAGAACCTGGCACGGCCCCAGACACTAGAGACCCCGCCCCACAGACTGATACCGCCCAACAGCCCACCTCAGAAATGGACTACCCAAACTGGGTGGGGGTACTGGCAAAAGGGATGCAAGAGATGTGCCAAGAGATGGGTCAGGTGCGCAAGGAGATGTGCCAGGAAATGGGCCAGGTGCGCAAGGAGATGTGCCAGGAGATGGGCCAGGTGCGCCAGGAGATGTGCCAATTGCTAAGGGAATACACCTCCTCAGCTAGTGAAAAACCCTCTCCCTGCCCCAAAGAGGGTGAGTCCGATGGTGCAGCAGTAGAACCCACGGATGTTACAACCGTCCAGGCTTCAGCTGAACCACAAGGACAACCACAGCCAGCAGCAGTCGCCCCTGTGCAAAGGAGGAAGTGTAAGACCAAATCAGTAAGACCAGTTAATGATGATGGGCAACCAGGGCCCTCACAACCAGCAGGAGAGCCAGAGCCAGAAATCATCACTGAGTCCCTGTCGCACGACAGTCTCCGTGCTATGCGAAACGACATTGTGCGAAGGGGGCGTGAGCCTTATACCACCTGGCTGCTTCGGGTTTGGGACCTTATGGGCACAAGTGTGCAACTGGATAGTGGTGAGGCAAGGTATCTGGGATCATTGACCCAGGACCCAGGTGTGGACCAGGTATTTGTGAGGGAGCCAGGGCCCCTTTCTCTCTGGGAGCGGCTCTTAATGAGTGTGAGAGAAAGGTTCATTCACAAGGAAAGAATGCAGGAGTACCATCATAGAATGCAGTGGAAGACACTCGAGCAAGGGATCCAACAGCTAAGAGAGGTGGCAATATTAGAGGTACTCTTTGGGAGGGATGGACAGCATGATAATGACCCCGATAAGGTCAGGTGCACAGGACAGATGATGTGGAACCTGGCAAGGCTAGGGCCATCGCAATACACCACCTTCATTGCAACGATTGATGCTGACAATACCCGAGAAACCGTGGGCTCTGTTGCCAGCAAGCTCAGGCATTATGACAGCATGATCAATGGCCCGCTGAAAGCTCATGTCTCTGCTGTGGTCCAGGACCTCAAAGAGGAGATGAAGGAGATGAGGAAGGAAATGAGGGAGGAGATGAGGGAGGAGATGAGGGAGGAGATGAGGGAGGAGATGAGGAGGGTCAGTGTGGCACCAGTGCGAGTCACAGGCCCCCAAGTCAGAGCCCGTCGTCCCCCTGCTAGAGAGAGAGGGTACACCCCACGAGCTGAGCTGTGGTTTTTCCTGTGTGAGCATGGGGAAGACATGAGAAGGTGGGATGGGAAACCCACCTCTGTCCTGGCAGCGCGGGTGCGTGAACTCAAGGAGGGAGGCACTAACCGAGGGGGTTCCTCTAAGGTGAAGGTAGCCTCAGCCTCCCGTGACCGAGCTGCCAGGTATTACAGAAGGGAGGATGATATGTCGGATCCCCTTGAAGGTACCTCGAGCATGTACACCCAGGGAAAGAATGATAACCAGGGCTAGAGGGGCCCTGCCTCTAGCCAGGAAGAGGCACGGGAGAACCGAGTTTTCTGGACAGTGTGGATCCGATGGCCTGGCACATCAGAGCCACAAAAATATGATGCATTGGTTGATACTGGGGCACAGTGTACTTTAATGCCATCGGGACATGTGGGGGCAGAACCTGTATCCATCGCTGGGGTGACCGGGGGATCACAGCAGTTGACCCTTTTGGAAGCTGAGGTGAGCCTGACTGGGAAGGAGTGGCAAAAGCATCCGATTGTGACCGGCCCAGAGGCCCCGTGTATTCTGGGCATAGACTTCCTCCGGAATGGCTATTACAAAGACCCAAAAGGACTCAGGTGGGCATTTGGTATTGCTGCTGTGGAGGCAGAGGGCATTAGGCAATTGAACACCCTGTCTGGACTATCTGAGAATTCTTCTGCAGTTGGGCTCCTGAAAGTGGAAGAGCAACGAGTGCCAATTGCCACCTCGACAGTGCACCGCCGGCAGTATCGGACAAATCGAGATGCTGTGATCCCCATCCACAAGATGATCCGTGAGCTGGAGAGCCAAGGGGTGGTCAGCAAGACCCACTCACCCTTCAACAGCCCCATCTGGCCTGTGCGCAAGTCTGATGGGGAATGGAGACTGACTGTGGACTATCGTGCCCTGAATGAAGTGACTCCACCGCTGAGCGCTGCCGTGCCGGACATGTTGGAGCTCCAGTACGAGCTGGAGTCCAAAGCAGCGAAGTGGTACGCCACTATTGACATTGCCAATGCATTCTTCTCTATTCCTCTGGCAGCAGAGTGCAGGCCTCAGTTTGCTTTCACATGGAGGGGCGTGCAGTACACCTGGAACCGACTGCCCCAGGGGTGGAAGCACAGTCCCACCATCTGTCATGGACTGATCCAGACTGCACTAGAAAAGGGTGAGGCTCCAGAACATCTGCAGTACATTGATGACATCATTGTGTGGGGGAACACCGCGACCGAAGTGTTTGAGAAAGGAGAGAGAATAATTCAAATTCTCCTGCGAGCTGGTTTTGCCATCAAGAAGAGCAAGGTCAAGGGACCTGCCCGAGAGATCCAGTTCCTGGGAGTAAAGTGGCAAGATGGACGGCGTCAGATTCCCACTGAGGTCATCAATAAGATCACAGCAATGTCTCCACCGACCAACAAGAAGGAAACACAAGCTTTCCTAGGCGCTATAGGTTTCTGGAGGATGCACATTCCCGAGTACAGCCAGATCGTGAGTCCTCTCTACCTGGTTACCCGCAAGAAGAATGATTTCCACTGGGGCCCTGAACAGCAGCAAGCCTTTGCCCAGATCAAACAGGAAGTTGCTCACGCTGTAGCCCTTGGCCCAGTCAGGACAGGACCAGAGGTGAAGAACGTGCTCTACTCTGCAGCCGGGAACAATGGTCTGTCCTGGAGCCTCTGGCAGAAGGTGCCTGGTGAGACTCGGGGCCGACCACTGGGATTCTGGAGCCGAAGCTACAGAGGGTCTGAAGCCAACTACACTCCCACAGAGAAGGAAATCCTGGCAGCTTATGAAGGAGTCCAGGCTGCCTCAGAAGTAATTGGCACAGAGGCACAACTCCTCCTGGCACCCCGACTACCGGTGCTGGGGTGGATGTTCAAAGGAAAGGTTCCCTCCACGCATCACGCCACTGACGCTACTTGGAGCAAATGGATTGCCCTCATCACGCAGCGCGCCCGAATTGGAAACCCAAGTCGCCCTGGGATCTTGGAAATAATTACGAACTGGCCGGAAGGTGAGACTTTTGGGTTATCTTCTGAAGAAGAAGAGGAGCAGGTGACACGTGCTGAAGAAGCCCCACCATATAACGAGCTACCAGAGAGTGAAAGACAATACGCCCTCTTCACTGATGGTTCCTGCCGAATTGTAGGCGCTAGCCGGAAATGGAAAGCCGCTGTATGGAGCCCCACACGACAAGTTGCACAGGCTACTGAAGGAGAAGGTGGATCGAGCCAATTTGCTGAGCTCAAAGCTGTCCAATTAGCTCTGGACATAGCTGAAAGAGAGAAGTGGCCAAAGCTCTACCTCTACACTGATTCATGGATGGTAGCCAATGCTCTGTGGGGTTGGCTGGAAAGGTGGAATAAGGCAAACTGGCAGCGCAGAGGAAAACCAATCTGGGCTGCTGAAGAGTGGAAAGACATTGCCACTCGGGTAGAGAAGCTATCCGTGAAGGTCCGTCATGTAGATGCTCACATTCCCAAGAGCCGGGCTAATGAAGAACATCGTAACAACAAACAGGTAGATCAGGCTGCGAAAATAGAGGTGTCCCAGATAGACTTAGATTGGCAACATAAAGGAGAACTGTTCCTAGCTCGATGGGCCCATGATGCCTCAGGTCATCAGGGCAGAGATGCCACCTATAAGTGGGCACGAGACCGAGGGGTGGATCTAACCATGGACAGTATCTCCCAGGTTATCCATGATTGTGAGACATGCGCTGCGATCAAGCAGGCCAAGCGGGTGAAGCCTCTGTGGTACGGTGGGCGATGGTCCAAATACAAGTATGGGGAGGCCTGGCAGATTGATTACATCACACTGCCTCAAACCCGCCAAGGCAAGCGCTATGTGCTCACAATGGTAGAAGGCACCACAGGATGGCTGGAGACCTACCCTGTGCCTCACGCTACTGCCCGGAACACCATCCTGGGCCTGGAAAAGCAAGTCCTTTGGAGGCATGGCACCCCTGAGAGAATCGAGTCTGACAATGGGACTCATTTCAAGAACAGCCTTATAAACACCTGGGCTAGAGAACATGGCATAGAGTGGGTGTACCACATCCCTTACCATGCACCAGCAGCTGGGAAGGTTGAGCGGTGTAATGGATTGCTTAAAACCACCTTGAAGGCACTGGGTGGGGGGACTTTCAAAAACTGGGAGATGCATTTAGCAAGAGCCACCTGGTTAGTTAACACCCGAGGCTCCACCAGCCGAGCAGGCCCTGCCCAATCCGAACCCCTACAAACAACAGACGGAGATAAGGTTCCAGTGGTGCACATGAGAGGTATGCTTGGAAAAACTGTTTGGGTAAAGTCTGCCTTGAGCAAAGACAAACCCATCCGTGGGGTCGTTTTTGCTCAGGGACCAGGTTGCACCTGGTGGGTGATGCAAAAGGATGGAGAGACCCGATGCTTACCTCAAGGGGACCTTGTTTTAGGGTGAACTACCCATGGCTCTGTACTTGTATCACTATCAGCATGTATATTTGTGTATAATTTGGGTAATGCATAGATTTATATGGTTAAGAAAAAAAGTTAAGTTTCATGTAACATGTTAGTATGGGAAAAAATTCGGGGTGGATAATGTTGGGGTTTTAGTTTAGTCTTAGGTTTTTTTCTGTTAAAGGAATTTTCTCCCATATGCATGTTGCTAGGGGACAAATAGCTGTACTTAAGAAAGACAAAAAGGGAGTGGGGCGGGCCTGGCTACTTTTTTTGTCTACACCTGGGTGTGGGGGCAGTTCGCTTAGAGCGTCCGGAGAGAGAAGCTGCAGAGAAAGGAGCTGCTGCTTCTTCTTTTTGGCCGTTCTTCTCTTCCTGCTGGAAACAACGCCGGGACCCCAAAAGCCGCTTTCCCTGCCCTGCTGGAGGCCGAGCTGTGGCTGCCCTGCCCCGCTGCTGCTGCTTCGAGCTTTTGCTACGCTGTAGCCCTGCTCGCCCTGCCTGCCTGGGCACCCGTGGGGTTCTCCCATCTGGATACATCTCGCCTGCCACCCGGGATTTGCGTTCGTCCCTGCCGCTCTAGCCTGCCGCTTTAGCCTGCCGCTCCTGCCTGCCGTTCCCAGCCTGCTGCCCCTGAGAGCCTGGGATCGGCTGCCCAGGGGTTTGTGAAGCCTTTGTTCCTTCCCTTCCCGGGATCCCAGGCCGCCATTGCCCGCGTGTTTCCCGAGCTCGCTCCGGAGCGCCCCCTGCAGCCGCGGGGGAACCATCGCACCTGCCCTGCTCACCGGGAGCCGCCAGCGCCCCTGCCGGCTGCGAGCGGAACTGCACCCGAGGGGAAATAGCCTGACAGCCGAGAAGGCTGGCACTGGGTTTGTGTGTGCTGTTACTGTCATAGTTGTTGTTGTTTTGTTTGACTGGTTATATACATATACATATATATATATATATATAGAAAAGAACTGTTATTCCTATTTCCCACATCTTTGCCTGAAGGCCCTTGATTTCAAAGTATAATAACTTGGAGGGAAAAAAGGTTATATCTGCCACTTCAGGGAGGGCTTCTGCCTTCCTTAGCAGACACCTGTCTTTCAAAACCGGGACAGTGGGCTGAGGCAAGCACCAATCAGGAAGACAAGAATGCCACAAGGTTCGGACTGTGCGGCACATCTGTTGGCATGCCTTTCGCATTGTCAGTGTCCTAGGAGCTCTGGGCTTTGTGGTTTTCTGAACCCTAACTCTAGGCGTAACCCTGACCCTAAGCCTAGGTGGAGCCTAAAATATATGGGTGGGCTGAGGCAAGCACCAATCAGGAAGACAGAAAGGACGCAAGGCTAGAAATGTGTGGCACTCCCGTTGGCATGCCTTTCGCATTGTCAGTGTCCTTGGAGCTCTGGGCTTTGTGGTTTTCTGAACCCTAACCCTAGGCGTAACCCTGACCCTAAGCCTAGGTGGAGCCTAAAATATATGGGTGGGCTGAGGCAAGCACCAATCAGGAAGACAGAAAGGACGCAAGGTTTGAACTGTGTCACACTCCCGTTGGCATGCCTTTCGCATTGTCAGTGTCCTTGGAGCTCTGGGCTTTGTGGTTTTCTGAACCCTAACCCTAGGCGTAACCCTAACCCTAACCCTAACCCTAGACAAAGCCAGAAATCGGGCATTGGGCTGTGTCAAGTTGCAAACAGAAAGAAGAGAATAGAATAAGTTTGGGGCAGTGTTGTGTTTCCCTTGGCATGTGTATGGCATGGTCAGTATCCCTGGAGCTCTGGGCTTTGTGGTTTTCTGAACCCTAACCCTAGGCGTAACCCTGACCCTAAGCCTAGGTGGAGCCTAAAATATATGGGTGGGCTGAGGCAAGCACCAATCAGGAAGACAAGAATGCGCAAGGTTAGAACTGTGCGGCACTTCTGTTGGCATGCCTTTCGCA
Source organism: Coloeus monedula (assembly GCF_965178545.1). Taxonomy (NCBI): domain Eukaryota; kingdom Metazoa; phylum Chordata; class Aves; order Passeriformes; family Corvidae; genus Coloeus; species Coloeus monedula. The sequence goes on along the minus strand of NW_028120647.1, from coordinate 70,622 downwards.
TTGTCAGTGTCCTTGGAGCTCTGGGCTTTGTGGTTTTCTGAACCCTAACCCTAGGCGTAACCCTGACCCTAAGCCTAGGTGGAGCCTAAAATATATGGGTGGGCTGAGGCAAGCACCAATCAGGAAGACAGAACGGACGCAAGGTTTGAACTGTGTCACACGCCCGTTGGCATGCCTTTCGCATTGTCAGTGTCCTTGGAGCTCTGGGCTTTGTGGTTTTCTGAACCCTAACCCTAGGCATAACCCTAACATTAACCCTAACCCTAACCCTAGACACAGCCAGAAATCGGGCATTGGGCTGTGTCAAGTTGCAAACAGAAAGAAGAGAAGAGAATAAGTTTGGGGCAGTGTTGTGTTCCCCTTGGCATGCCTATCGCATGATCAGTATCCTTGGAGCTCTGGGCTTTGTGGTTTTCTGAACCCTAACCCTAGGCGTAACCTTAACCCTAACCCTAACCCTAGACAAAGCCAGAAATCGGGCATTGGGCTGTGGCAAGTTGCAAACAGAAAGAAGAGAATAGAATAAGTTTGGGGCAGTGTTGTGTTTCCCTTGGCATGTGTATGGCATGGTCAGTATCCCTGGAGCTCTGGGCTTTGTGGTTTTCTGAACCCTAACCCTAGGCGTAACCCTGACCCTAAGCCTAGGTGGAGCCTAAAATATATGGGTGGGCTGAGGCAAGCACCAATCAGGAAGACAAGAATGGCGCAAGGTTTGAACTGTGTCACACTCCCGTTGGCATGCCTTTCGCATTGTCAGTGTCCCTGGAGCTCTGGGCTTTGTGGTTTTCTGAACCCTAACCCTAGGCGTAACCCTGACCCTAAGCCTAGGTGGAGCCTAAAATATATGGGTGGGCTGAGGCAAGCACCAATCAGGAAGACAGAAAGGACGCAAGGTTTGAACTGTGTCACACTCCCGTTGGCATGCCTTTCGCATTGTCAGTGTCCTTGGAGCTCTGGGCTTTGTGGTTTTCTGAACCCTAACCCTAGGCATAACCCTAACCCTAACCCTAACCCTAGACACAGCCAGAAATCGGGCATTGGGCTGTGTCAAGTTGCAAACAGAAAGAAGAGAAGAGAATAAGTTTGGGGCAGTGTTGTGTTTCCCTTGGCATGTGTATGGCATGGTCAGTATCCCTGGAGCTCTGGGCTTTGTGGTTTTCTGAACCCTAACCCTAGGCGTAACCCTGACCCTAAGCCTAGGTGGAGCCTAAAATATATGGGTGGGCTGAGGCAAGCACCAATCAGGAAGACAAGAATGGCGCAAGGTTAGAACTGTGCAGCACTTCTGTTGGCATGCCTTTCGCATTGTCAGTGTCCTTGGAGCTCTGGGCTTCGTGGTTTTCTGAACCCTAACCCTAGGAATAACCCTAACCCTAACCCTAACCCTAACCCTAGACACAGCCAGAAATCGGGCATTGGGCTGTGTCAAGTTGCAAACAGAAAGAAGAGAATAAGTTTGGGGCAGTGTTGTGTTCCCCTTGGCATGTCTATCGCATGGTCAGTATCCCTGGAGCTCTAGGTTTTGCGGCTGTCTGAACCCTAACCCCAGGCGTAACCCTAACCCTAAGCCTAGGTGGAGCCTAAAATATATGGGTGGGCTGAGGCAAGCACCAATCAGGAAGACAGAAAGGACGCAAGGTTTGAACTGTGTCACACTCCCGTTGGCATGCCTTTCGCATTGTCAGTGTCCTTGGAGCTCTGGGCTTTGTGGGAGCTCTGGGCTTTGTGGTTTTCTGAACCCTAACCCTAGGCGTAACCCTGACCCTAAGCCTAGGTGGAGCCTAAAATATATGGGTGGGCTGAGGCAAGCACCAATCAGGAAGACAGAAAGGACGCAAGGTTTGAACTGTGTCACACTCCCGTTGGCATGCCTTTCGCATTGTCAGTGTCCTTGGAGCTCTGGGCTTTGTGGTTTTCTGAACCCTAACCCTAGGCGTAACCCTAACCCTAAGCCTAGGTGGAGCCTAAAATATATGGGTGGGCTGAGGCAAGCACCAATCAGGAAGACAAGAATGCCACAAGGTTCGGACTGTGCGGCACTTCTGTTGGCATGCCTTTCGCATTGTCAGTGTCCTAGGAGCTCTGGGCTTTGTGGTTTTCTGAACCCTAACTCTAGGCGTAACCCTGACCCTAAGCCTAGGTGGAGCCTAAAATATATGGGTGGGCTGAGGCAAGCACCAATCAGGAAGACAGAAAGGACGCAAGGCTAGAAATGTGTTGCACTTCTGTTGGCATGCCTTTCGCATTGTCAGTGTCCTTGGAGCTCTGGGCTTTGTGGTTTTCTGAACCCTAACCCTAGGCGTAACCCTGACCCTAAGCCTAGGTGGAGCCTAAAATATATGGGTGGGCTGAGGCAAGCACCAATCAGGAAGACAGAACGGACGCAAGGTTTGAACTGTGTCACACGCCCGTTGGCATGCCTTTCGCATTGTCAGTGTCCTTGGAGCTCTGGGCTTTGTGGTTTTCTGAACCCTAACCCTAGGCATAACCCTAACATTAACCCTAACCCTAACCCTAGACACAGCCAGAAATCGGGCATTGGGCTGTGTCAAGTTGCAAACAGAAAGAAGAGAAGAGAATAAGTTTGGGGCAGTGTTGTGTTCCCCTTGGCATGCCTATCGCATGATCAGTATCCTTGGAGCTCTGGGCTTTGTGGTTTTCTGAACCCTAACCCTAGGCGTAACCTTAACCCTAACCCTAACCCTAGACAAAGCCAGAAATCGGGCATTGGGCTGTGGCAAGTTGCAAACAGAAAGAAGAGAATAGAATAAGTTTGGGGCAGTGTTGTGTTTCCCTTGGCATGTGTATGGCATGGTCAGTATCCCTGGAGCTCTGGGCTTTGTGGTTTTCTGAACCCTAACCCTAGGCGTAACCCTAACCCTAAGCCTAGGTGGAGCCTAAAATATATGGGTGGGCTGAGGCAAGCACCAATCAGGAAGACAAGAATGCCACAAGGTTCGGACTGTGCGGCACTTCTGTTGGCATGCCTTTCGCATTGTCAGTGTCCTTGGAGCTCTGGGCTTTGTGGTTTTCTGAACCCTAACCCTAGGCGTAACCCTGACCCTAAGCCTAGGTGGAGCCTAAAATATATGGGTGGGCTGAGGCAAGCACCAATCAGGAAGACAAGAATGGCGCAAGGTTAGAACTGTGCAGCACTTCTGTTGGCATGCCTTTCGCATTGTCAGTGTCCTTGGAGCTCTGGGCTTTGTGGTTTTCTGAACCCTAACCCTAGGAATAACCCTAACCTTAACCCTAACCCTAACCCTAGACAAAGCCAGAAATCGGGCATTGGGCTGTGTCAAGTTGCAAACAGAAAGAAGAGAATAGAATAAGTTTGGGGCAGTGTTGTGTTCCCCTTGGCATGTCTATCACATGGTCAGTATCCCTGGAGCTCTAGGTTTTGCGGCTTTCTGAACCCGAACCCCAGGCGTAACCCTGACCCTAAGCCTAGGTGGAGCCTAAAATATATGGGTGGGCTGAGGCAAGCACCAATCAGGAAGACAGAAAGGACGCAAGGTTTGAACTGTGTCACACTCCCGTTGGCATGCCTTTCGCATTGTCAGTGTCCTTGGAGCTCTGGGCTTTGTGGTTTTCTGAACCCTAACCCTAGGCGTAACCCTAACCCTAACCCTAACCCTAGACACAGCCAGAAATCGGGCATTGGGCTGTGTCAAGTTGCAAACAGAAAGAAGAGAAGAGAATAAGTTTGGGGCAGTGTTGTGTTTCCCTTGGCATGTGTATGGCATGGTCAGTATCCCTGGAGCTCTGGGCTTTGTGGTTTTCTGAACCCTAACCCTAGGCGTAACCCTGACCCTAAGCCTAGGTGGAGCCTAAAATATATGGGTGGGCTGAGGCAAGCACCAATCAGGAAGACAAGAATGCCACAAGGTTCGGACTGTGCGGCACTTCTGTTGGCATGCCTTTCGCATTGTCAGTGTCCTAGGAGCTCTGGGCTTTGTGGTTTTCTGAACCCTAACCCTAGGCGTAACCCTGACCCTAAGCCTAGGTGGAGCCTAAAATATATGGTTGGGCTGAGGCAAGCACCAATCAGGAAGACAGAAAGGACGCAAGGTTTGAAATGTGTTGCACTCCCGTTGGCACGCCTTTCGCATTGTCAGTGTCCTTGGAGCTCTGGGCTTTGTGGTTTTCTGAACCCTAACCCTAGGCATAACCCTAACATTAACCCTAACCCTAACCCTAGACACAGCCAGAAATCGGGCATTGGGCTGTGTCAAGTTGCAAACAGAAAGAAGAGAAGAGAATAAGTTTGGGGCAGTGTTGTGTTCCCCTTGGCATGCCTATTGCATGATCAGTATCCTTGGAGCTCTGGGCTTTGTGGTTTTCTGAACCCTAACCCTAGGCGTAACCCTAACCCTAACCCTAACCCTAGACAAAGCCAGAAATCGGGCATTGGGCTGTGGCAAGTTGCAAACAGAAAGAAGAGAATAGAATAAGTTTGGGGCAGTGTTGTGTTTCCCTTGGCATGTGTATGGCATGGTCAGTATCCCTGGAGCTCTGGGCTTTGTTGTTTTCTGAACCCTAACCCTAGGCGTAACCCTGACCCTAAGCCTAGGTGGAGCCTAAAATATATGGGTGGGCTGAGGCAAGCACCAATCAGGAAGACAAGAATGGCGCAAGGTTAGAACTGTGCAGCACTTCTGTTGGCATGCCTTTCGCATTGTCAGTGTCCTTGGAGCTCTGGGCTTTGTGGTTTTCTGAACCCTAACCCTAGGCGTAACCCTGACCCTAAGCCTAGGTGGAGCCTAAAATATATGGGTGGGCTGAGGCAAGCACCAATCAGGAAGACAAGAATGGCGCAAGGTTAGAACTGTGCAGCACTTCTGTTGGCATGCCTTTCGCATTGTCAGTGTCCTTGGAGCTCTGGGCTTCGTGGTTTTCTGAACCCTAACCCTAGGAATAACCCTAACCCTAACCCTAACCCTAACCCTAGACACAGCCAGAAATCGGGCATTGGGCTGTGTCAAGTTGCAAACAGAAAGAAGAGAAGAGAATAAGTTTGGGGCAGTGTTGTGTTCCCCTTGGCATGTCTATCGCATGGTCAGTATCCCTGGAGCTCTAGGTTTTGCGGCTGTCTGAACCCTAACCCCAGGCGTAACCCTGACCCTAAGCCTAGGTGGAGCCTAAAATATATGGGTGGGCTGAGGCAAGCACCAATCAGGAAGACAGAACGGACGCAAGGTTTGAACTGTGTCACACTCCCGTTGGCATGCCTTTCGCATTGTCAGTGTCCTTGGAGCTCTGGGCTTTGTGGTTTTCTGAACCCTAACCCTAGGCGTAACCCTAACCCTAACCCTAACCCTAGACACAGCCAGAAATCGGGCATTGGGCTGTGTCAAGTTGCAAACAGAAAGAAGAGAAGAGAATAAGTTTGGGGCAGTGTTGTGTTTCCCTTGGCATGTGTATGGCATGGTCAGTATCCCTGGAGCTCTGGGCTTTGTGGTTTTCTGAACCCTAACCCTAGGCGTAACCCTGACCCTAAGCCTAGGTGGAGCCTAAAATATATGGGTGGGCTGAGGCAAGCACCAATCAGGAAGACAGAAAGGACGCAAGGTTTGAACTGTGTCACACTCCCGTTGGCATGCCTTTCGCATTGTCAGTGTCCTTGGAGCTCTGGGCTTTGTGGTTTTCTGAACCCTAACCCTAGGCGTAACCCTGACCCTAAGCCTAGGTGGAGCCTAAAATATATGGGTGGGCTGAGGCAAGCACCAATCAGGAAGACAGAAAGGACGCAAGGTTTGAACTGTGTCACACTCCCGTTGGCATGCCTTTCGCATTGTCAGTGTCCTTGGAGCTCTGGGCTTTGTGGTTTTCTGAACCCTAACCCTAGGCGTAACCCTAACCCTAAGCCTAGGTGGAGCCGAAAATATATGGGTGGGCTGAGGCAAGCACCAATCAGGAAGACAAGAATGCCACAAGGTTCGGACTGTGCGGCACTTCTGTTGGCATGCCTTTCGCATTGTCAGTGTCCTAGGAGCTCTGGGCTTTGTGGTTTTCTGAACCCTAACTCTAGGCGTAACCCTGACCCTAAGCCTAGGTGGAGCCTAAAATATATGGGTGGGCTGAGGCAAGCACCAATCAGGAAGACAGAAAGGACGCAAGGCTAGAAATGTGTTGCACTCCCGTTGGCATGCCTTTCGCATTGTCAGTGTCCTTGGAGCTCTGGGCTTTGTGGTTTTCTGAACCCTAACCCTAGGCGTAACCCTGACCCTAAGCCTAGGTGGAGCCTAAAATATATGGGTGGGCTGAGGCAAGCACCAATCAGGAAGACAGAAAGGACGCAAGGTTTGAACTGTGTCACACTCCCGTTGGCATGCCTTTCGCATTGTCAGTGTCCTTGGAGCTCTGGGCTTTGTGGTTTTCTGAACCCTAACCCTAGGCATAACCCTAACATTAACCCTAACCCTAACCCTAGACACAGCCAGAAATCGGGCATTGGGCTGTGTCAAGTTGCAAACAGAAAGAAGAGAAGAGAATAAGTTTGGGGCAGTGTTGTGTTCCCCTTGGCATGCCTATCGCATGATCAGTATCCTTGGAGCTCTGGGCTTTGTGGTTTTCTGAACCCTAACCCTAGGCGTAACCCTAACCCTAACCCTAACCCTAGACAAAGCCAGAAATCGGGCATTGGGCTGTGTCAAGTTGCAAACAGAAAGAAGAGAATAGAATAAGTTTGGGGCAGTGTTGTGTTTCCCTTGGCATGTGTATGGCATGGTCAGTATCCCTGGAGCTCTGGGCTTTGTGGTTTTCTGAACCCTAACCCTAGGCGTAACCCTGACCCTAAGCCTAGGTGGAGCCTAAAATATATGGGTGGGCTGAGGCAAGCACCAATCAGGAAGACAAGAATGCGCAAGGTTAGAACTGTGCGGCACTTCTGTTGGCATGCCTTTCGCATTGTCAGTGTCCTTGGAGCTCTGGGCTTTGTGGTTTTCTGAACCCTAACCCTAGGCGTAACCCTGACCCTAAGCCTAGGTGGAGCCTAAAATATATGGGTGGGCTGAGGCAAGCACCAATCAGGAAGACAGAACGGACGCAAGGTTTGAACTGTGTCACACGCCCGTTGGCATGCCTTTCGCATTGTCAGTGTCCTTGGAGCTCTGGGCTTTGTGGTTTTCTGAACCCTAACCCTAGGCATAACCCTAACATTAACCCTAACCCTAACCCTAGACACAGCCAGAAATCGGGCATTGGGCTGTGTCAAGTTGCAAACAGAAAGAAGAGAAGAGAATAAGTTTGGGGCAGTGTTGTGTTCCCCTTGGCATGCCTATCGCATGATCAGTATCCTTGGAGCTCTGGGCTTTGTGGTTTTCTGAACCCTAACCCTAGGCGTAACCTTAACCCTAACCCTAACCCTAGACAAAGCCAGAAATCGGGCATTGGGCTGTGGCAAGTTGCAAACAGAAAGAAGAGAATAGAATAAGTTTGGGGCAGTGTTGTGTTTCCCTTGGCATGTGTATGGCATGGTCAGTATCCCTGGAGCTCTGGGCTTTGTGGTTTTCTGAACCCTAACCCTAGGCGTAACCCTAACCCTAAGCCTAGGTGGAGCCTAAAATATATGGGTGGGCTGAGGCAAGCACCAATCAGGAAGACAAGAATGCCACAAGGTTCGGACTGTGCGGCACTTCTGTTGGCATGCCTTTCGCATTGTCAGTGTCCTTGGAGCTCTGGGCTTTGTGGTTTTCTGAACCCTAACCCTAGGCGTAACCCTGACCCTAAGCCTAGGTGGAGCCTAAAATATATGGTTGGGCTGAGGCAAGCACCAATCAGGAAGACAAGAATGGCGCAAGGTTAGAACTGTGCAGCACTTCTGTTGGCATGCCTTTCGCATTGTCAGTGTCCTTGGAGCTCTGGGCTTTGTGGTTTTCTGAACCCTAACCCTAGGAATAACCCTAACCTTAACCCTAACCCTAACCCTAGACAAAGCCAGAAATCGGGCATTGGGCTGTGTCAAGTTGCAAACAGAAAGAAGAGAATAGAATAAGTTTGGGGCAGTGTTGTGTTCCCCTTGGCATGTCTATCACATGGTCAGTATCCCTGGAGCTCTAGGTTTTGCGGCTTTCTGAACCCGAACCCCAGGCGTAACCCTGACCCTAAGCCTAGGTGGAGCCTAAAATATATGGGTGGGCTGAGGCAAGCACCAATCAGGAAGACAGAAAGGACGCAAGGTTTGAACTGTGTCACACTGCCGTTGGCATGCCTTTCGCATTGTCAGTGTCCTTGGAGCTCTGGGCTTTGTGGTTTTCTGAACCCTAACCCTAGGCGTAACCCTAACCCTAACCCTAACCCTAGACACAGCCAGAAATCGGGCATTGGTCTGTGTCAAGTTGCAAACAGAAAGAAGAGAAGAGAATAAGTTTGGGGCAGTGTTGTGTTTCCCTTGGCATGTGTATGGCATGGTCAGTATCCCTGGAGCTCTGGGCTTTGTGGTTTTCTGAACCCTAACCCTAGGCGTAACCCTGACCCTAAGCCTAGGTGGAGCCTAAAATATATGGGTGGGCTGAGGCAAGCACCAATCAGGAAGACAAGAATGCCACAAGGTTCGGACTGTGCGGCACTTCTGTTGGCATGCCTTTCGCATTGTCAGTGTCCTAGGAGCTCTGGGCTTTGTGGTTTTCTGAAGCCTAACCCTAGGCGTAACCCTGACCCTAAGCCTAGGTGGAGCCTAAAATATATGGTTGGGCTGAGGCAAGCACCAATCAGGAAGACAGAAAGGACGCAAGGTTAGAAATGTGTTGCACTCCCGTTGGCATGCCTTTCGCATTGTCAGTGTCCTTGGAGCTCTGGGCTTTGTGGTTTTCTGAACCCTAACCCTAGGAATAACCCTAACATTAACCCTAACCCTAACCCTAGACACAGCCAGAAATCGGGCATTGGGCTGTGTCAAGTTGCAAACAGAAAGAAGAGAAGAGAATAAGTTTGGGGCAGTGTTGTGTTCCCCTTGGCATGCCTATTGCATGATCAGTATCCTTGGAGCTCTGGGCTTTGTGGTTTTCTGAACCCTAACCCTAGGCGTAACCCTAACCCTAACCCTAACCCTAGACAAAGCCAGAAATCGGGCATTGGGCTGTGGCAAGTTGCAAACAGAAAGAAGAGAATAGAATAAGTTTGGGGCAGTGTTGTGTTTCCCTTGGCATGTGTATGGCATGGTCAGTATCCCTGGAGCTCTGGGCTTTGTGGTTTTCTGAACCCTAACCCTAGGCGTAACCCTGACCCTAAGCCTAGGTGGAGCCTAAAATATATGGGTGGGCTGAGGCAAGCACCAATCAGGAAGACAAGAATGGCGCAAGGTTTGAACTGTGTCACACTCCCGTTGGCATGCCTTTCGCATTGTCAGTGTCCCTGGAGCTCTGGGCTTTGTGGTTTTCTGAACCCTAACCCTAGGCGTAACCCTAACCCTAACCCTAACCCTAGACACAGCCAGAAATCGGGCATTGGGCTGTGTCAAGTTGCAAACAGTAAGAAGAGAAGAGAATAAGTTTGGGGCAGTGTTGTGTTTCCCTTGGCATGTGTATGGCATGGTCAGTATCCCTGGAGCTCTGGGCTTTGTGGTTTTCTGAACCCTAACCCTAGGCGTAACCCTGACCCTAAGCCTAGGTGGAGCCTAAAATATATGGGTGGGCTGAGGCAAGCACCAATCAGGAAGACAAGAATGGCGCAAGGTTTGAACTGTGTCACACTCCCGTTGGCATGCCTTTCGCATTGTCAGTGTCCCTGGAGCTCTGGGCTTTGTGGTTTTCTGAACCCTAACCCTAGGCGTAACCCTGACCCTAAGCCTAGGTGGAGCCTAAAATATATGGGTGGGCTGAGGCAAGCACCAATCAGGAAGACAGAAAGGACGCAAGGTTTGAACTGTGTCACACTCCCGTTGGCATGCCTTTCGCATTGTCAGTGTCCTTGGAGCTCTGGGCTTTGTGGTTTTCTGAACCCTAACCCTAGGCATAACCCTAACCCTAACCCTAACCCTAGACACAGCCAGAAATCGGGCATTGGGCTGTGTCAAGTTGCAAACAGAAAGAAGAGAAGAGAATAAGTTTGGGGCAGTGTTGTGTTTCCCTTGGCATGTGTATGGCATGGTCAGTATCCCTGGAGCTCTGGGCTTTGTGGTTTTCTGAACCCTAACCCTAGGCGTAACCCTGACCCTAAGCCTAGGTGGAGCCTAAAATATATGGGTGGGCTGAGGCAAGCACCAATCAGGAAGACAAGAATGGCGCAAGGTTAGAACTGTGCAGCACTTCTGTTGGCATGCCTTTGGCATTGTCAGTGTCCTTGGAGCTCTGGGCTTTGTGGTTTTCTGAACCCTAACCCTAGGAATAACCCTAACCCTAACCCTAACCCTAACCCTAGACACAGCCAGAAATCGGGCATTGGGCTGTGTCAAGTTGCAAACAGAAAGAAGAGAATAAGTTTGGGGCAGTGTTGTGTTCCCCTTGGCATGTCTATCGCATGGTCAGTATCCCTGGAGCTCTAGGTTTTGCGGCTGTCTGAACCCTAACCCCAGGCGTAACCCTGACCCTAAGCCTAGGTGGAGCCTAAAATATATGGGTGGGCTGAGGCAAGCACCAATCAGGAAGACAGAAAGGACGCAAGGTTTGAACTGTGTCACACTCCCGTTGGCATGCCTTTCGCATTGTCAGTGTCCTTGGAGCTCTGGGCTTCGTGGTTTTCTGAACCCTAACCCTAGGCGTAACCCTAACCCTAACCCTAACCCTATACACAGCCAGAAATCGGGCATTGGGCTGTGTCAAGTTGCAAACAGAAAGAAGAGAAGAGAATAAGTTTGGGGCAGTGTTGTGTTTCCCTTGGCATGTGTATGGCATGGTCAGTATCCCTGGAGCTCTGGGCTTTGTGGTTTTCTGAACCCTAACCCTAGGCGTAACCCTGACCCTAAGCCTAGGTGGAGCCTAAAATATATGGGTGGGCTGAGGCAAGCACCAATCAGGAAGACAGAAAGGACGCAAGGTTTGAACTGTGTCACACTCCCGTTGGCATGCCTTTCGCATTGTCAGTGTCCTTGGAGCTCTGGGCTTTGTGGTTTTCTGAACCCTAACCCTAGGCATAACCCTAACCCTAACCCTAACCCTAGACACAGCCAGAAATCGGGCATTGGGCTGTGTCAAGTTGCAAACAGAAAGAAGAGAAGAGAATAAGTTTGGGGCAGTGTTGTGTTTCCCTTGGCATGTGTATGGCATGGTCAGTATCCCTGGAGCTCTGGGCTTTGTGGTTTTCTGAACCCTAACCCTAGGCGTAACCCTGACCCTAAGCCTAGGTGGAGCCTAAAATATATGGGTGGGCTGAGGCAAGCACCAATCAGGAAGACAAGAATGGCGCAAGGTTAGAACTGTGCAGCACTTCTGTTGGCATGCCTTTCGCATTGTCAGTGTCCTTGGAGCTCTGGGCTTCGTGGTTTTCTGAACCCTAACCCTAGGAATAACCCTAACCCTAACCCTAACCCTAACCCTAGACACAGCCAGAAATCGGGCATTGGGCTGTGTCAAGTTGCAAACAGAAAGAAGAGAAGAGAATAAGTTTGGGGCAGTGTTGTGTTCCCCTTGGCATGTCTATCGCATGGTCAGTATCCCTGGAGCTCTAGGTTTTGCGGCTGTCTGAACCCTAACCCCAGGCGTAACCCTGACCCTAAGCCTAGGTGGAGCCTAAAATATATGGGTGGGCTGAGGCAAGCACCAATCAGGAAGACAGAAAGGACGCAAGGTTTGAACTGTGTCACACTCCCGTTGGCATGCCTTTCGCATTGTCAGTGTCCTTGGAGCTCTGGGCTTTGTGGTTTTCTGAACCCTAACCCTAGGCGTAACCCTAACCCTAACCCTAACCCTATACACAGCCAGAAATCGGGCATTGGGCTGTGTCAAGTTGCAAACAGAAAGAAGAGAAGAGAATAAGTTTGGGGCAGTGTTGTGTTTCCCTTGGCATGTGTATGGCATGGTCAGTATCCCTGGAGCTCTGGGCTTTGTGGTTTTCTGAACCCTAACCCTAGGCGTAACCCTGACCCTAAGCCTAGGTGGAGCCTAAAATATATGGGTGGGCTGAGGCAAGCACCAATCAGGAAGACAGAAAGGACGCAAGGTTTGAACTGTGTCACACTCCCGTTGGCATGCCTTTCGCATTGTCAGTGTCCTTGGAGCTCTGGGCTTTGTGGTTTTCTGAACCCTAACCCTAGGCGTAACCCTGACCCTAAGCCTAGGTGGAGCCTAAAATATATGGGTGGGCTGAGGCAAGCACCAATCAGGAAGACAGAAAGGACGCAAGGTTTGAACTGTGTCACACTCCCGTTGGCATGCCTTTCGCATTGTCAGTGTCCTTGGAGCTCTGGGCTTTGTGGTTTTCTGAACCCTAACCCTAGGCGTAACCCTAACCCTAAGCCTAGGTGGAGCCGAAAATATATGGGTGGGTGTTGGGGTTTTAGTTTAGTCTTAGGTTTTTTTCTGTTAAAGGAATTTTCTCCCATATGCATGTTGCTAGGGGACAAATAGCTGTACTTAAGAAAGACAAAAAGGGAGTGGGGCGGGCCTGGCTACTTTTTTTGTCTACACCTGGGTGTGGGGGCAGTTCGCTTAGAGCGTCCGGAGAGAGAAGCTGCAGAGAAAGGAGCTGCTGCTTCTTCTTTTTGGCCGTTCTTCTCTTCCTGCTGGAAACAACGCCGGGACCCCAAAAGCCGCTTTCCCTGCCCTGCTGGAGGCCGAGCTGTGGCTGCCCTGCCCCGCTGCTGCTGCTTCGAGCTTTTGCTACGCTGTAGCCCTGCTCGCCCTGCCTGCCTGGGCACCCGTGGGGTTCTCCCATCTGGATACATCTCGCCTGCCACCCGGGATTTGCGTTCGTCCCTGCCGCTCTAGCCTGCCGCTTTAGCCTGCCGCTCCTGCCTGCCGTTCCCAGCCTGCTGCCCCTGAGAGCCTGGGATCGGCTGCCCAGGGGTTTGTGAAGCCTTTGTTCCTTCCCTTCCCGGGATCCCAGGCCGCCATTGCCCGCGTGTTTCCCGAGCTCGCTCCGGAGCGCCCCCTGCAGCCGCGGGGGAACCATCGCACCTGCCCTGCTCACCGGGAGCCGCCAGCGCCCCTGCCGGCTGCGAGCGGAACTGCACCCGAGGGGAAATAGCCTGACAGCCGAGAAGGCTGGCACTGGGTTTGTGTGTGCTGTTACTGTCATAGTTGTTGTTGTTTTGTTTGACTGGTTATATACATATACATATATATATATATATATAGTAAAGAACTGTTATTCCTATTTCCCACATCTTTGCCTGAAGGCCCTTGATTTCAAAGTATAATAACTTGGAGGGAAAAAAGGTTATATCTGCCACTTCAGGGAGGGCTTCTGCCTTCCTTAGCAGACACCTGTCTTTCAAAACCGGGACAGATCTTGGCGCCCAACGTGGGGCACGAGGGCATTAAGAGAGAGAGGTGAAAAAAAAGGAATAACAGTTCTTGGATAACTTTATTTTGTGTGCCAGATATAGGAACCTTGTTAGGCTGCACTATGTGGTCTAGTTTACCCTGGTTCGGGTGGCATGTGGCCGTGGCTATATTCTTCCCCTTTGCAGCTCCTTACTTGAATATGGGTCCTCTGACTAAGGCTACCATTGCTGTTATCCAGCTTGCGTTATGGGTCGAGAAGGTGAGGAATTCATGGGTTTTTAGCTTCCTCCGGAATGTGGGCACATGGATAAACGGCTATCACACACTGAGCACATGTTTTTGGGGTTATGTTAACAATGGTACCTTCTGTGAGGAAATGACACCAGGGGAAGTTTTCCCCCAACCCCTCAACCAGTTCTTTGGGCCCACCCCATCAATTTTCGAAGGGTTTAAATTCCCTCTGAATATTAACCATCTGCTGCTGATAGGCCTACTCTATTTAGCACTCAAGGATAAGTTGAGATTGGCTTGGATATCTACCCGGACACCAGCCCCAGAGACTAGAGATCCTGCCCCAGAACCTGACATGGCCCCAGAGAGTAGAGTTCCTACCCCAGAGCCGGATCCTGCCCCAGAACCTGACATGGCCCCAGAGAGTAGAGTTCCTACCCCAGAGCCTGATCCTGCCCCAGAACCTGACATGGCCCCAGACACAAGAGATCCTACCCCAGAGCCCTATCCTGCCCCAGAACCTGGCACGGCCCCAGACACTAGAGACCCCGCCCCACAGACTGATACCGCCCAACAGCCCACCTCAGAAATGGACTACCCAAACTGGGTGGGGGTACTGGCAAAAGGGATGCAAGAGATGTGCCAAGAGATGGGTCAGGTGCGCAAGGAGATGTGCCAGGAAATGGGCCAGGTGCGCAAGGAGATGTGCCAGGAGATGGGCCAGGTGCGCCAGGAGATGTGCCAATTGCTAAGGGAATACACCTCCTCAGCTAGTGAAAAACCCTCTCCCTGCCCCAAAGAGGGTGAGTCCGATGGTGCAGCAGTAGAACCCACGGATGTTACAACCGTCCAGGCTTCAGCTGAACCACAAGGACAACCACAGCCAGCAGCAGTCGCCCCTGTGCAAAGGAGGAAGTGTAAGACCAAATCAGTAAGACCAGTTAATGATGATGGGCAACCAGGGCCCTCACAACCAGCAGGAGAGCCAGAGCCAGAAATCATCACTGAGTCCCTGTCGCACGACAGTCTCCGTGCTATGCGAAACGACATTGTGCGAAGGGGGCGTGAGCCTTATACCACCTGGCTGCTTCGGGTTTGGGACCTTATGGGCACAAGTGTGCAACTGGATAGTGGTGAGGCAAGGTATCTGGGATCATTGACCCAGGACCCAGGTGTGGACCAGGTATTTGTGAGGGAGCCAGGGCCCCTTTCTCTCTGGGAGCGGCTCTTAATGAGTGTGAGAGAAAGGTTCATTCACAAGGAAAGAATGCAGGAGTACCATCATAGAATGCAGTGGAAGACACTCGAGCAAGGGATCCAACAGCTAAGAGAGGTGGCAATATTAGAGGTACTCTTTGGGAGGGATGGACAGCATGATAATGACCCCGATAAGGTCAGGTGCACAGGACAGATGATGTGGAACCTGGCAAGGCTAGGGCCATCGCAATACACCACCTTCATTGCAACGATTGATGCTGACAATACCCGAGAAACCGTGGGCTCTGTTGCCAGCAAGCTCAGGCATTATGACAGCATGATCAATGGCCCGCTGAAAGCTCATGTCTCTGCTGTGGTCCAGGACCTCAAAGAGGAGATGAAGGAGATGAGGAAGGAAATGAGGGAGGAGATGAGGGAGGAGATGAGGGAGGAGATGAGGGAGGAGATGAGGAGGGTCAGTGTGGCACCAGTGCGAGTCACAGGCCCCCAAGTCAGAGCCCGTCGTCCCCCTGCTAGAGAGAGAGGGTACACCCCACGAGCTGAGCTGTGGTTTTTCCTGTGTGAGCATGGGGAAGACATGAGAAGGTGGGATGGGAAACCCACCTCTGTCCTGGCAGCGCGGGTGCGTGAACTCAAGGAGGGAGGCACTAACCGAGGGGGTTCCTCTAAGGTGAAGGTAGCCTCAGCCTCCCGTGACCGAGCTGCCAGGTATTACAGAAGGGAGGATGATATGTCGGATCCCCTTGAAGGTACCTCGAGCATGTACACCCAGGGAAAGAATGATAACCAGGGCTAGAGGGGCCCTGCCTCTAGCCAGGAAGAGGCACGGGAGAACCGAGTTTTCTGGACAGTGTGGATCCGATGGCCTGGCACATCAGAGCCACAAAAATATGATGCATTGGTTGATACTGGGGCACAGTGTACTTTAATGCCATCGGGACATGTGGGGGCAGAACCTGTATCCATCGCTGGGGTGACCGGGGGATCACAGCAGTTGACCCTTTTGGAAGCTGAGGTGAGCCTGACTGGGAAGGAGTGGCAAAAGCATCCGATTGTGACCGGCCCAGAGGCCCCGTGTATTCTGGGCATAGACTTCCTCCGGAATGGCTATTACAAAGACCCAAAAGGACTCAGGTGGGCATTTGGTATTGCTGCTGTGGAGGCAGAGGGCATTAGGCAATTGAACACCCTGTCTGGACTATCTGAGAATTCTTCTGCAGTTGGGCTCCTGAAAGTGGAAGAGCAACGAGTGCCAATTGCCACCTCGACAGTGCACCGCCGGCAGTATCGGACAAATCGAGATGCTGTGATCCCCATCCACAAGATGATCCGTGAGCTGGAGAGCCAAGGGGTGGTCAGCAAGACCCACTCACCCTTCAACAGCCCCATCTGGCCTGTGCGCAAGTCTGATGGGGAATGGAGACTGACTGTGGACTATCGTGCCCTGAATGAAGTGACTCCACCGCTGAGCGCTGCCGTGCCGGACATGTTGGAGCTCCAGTACGAGCTGGAGTCCAAAGCAGCGAAGTGGTACGCCACTATTGACATTGCCAATGCATTCTTCTCTATTCCTCTGGCAGCAGAGTGCAGGCCTCAGTTTGCTTTCACATGGAGGGGCGTGCAGTACACCTGGAACCGACTGCCCCAGGGGTGGAAGCACAGTCCCACCATCTGTCATGGACTGATCCAGACTGCACTAGAAAAGGGTGAGGCTCCAGAACATCTGCAGTACATTGATGACATCATTGTGTGGGGGAACACCGCGACCGAAGTGTTTGAGAAAGGAGAGAGAATAATTCAAATTCTCCTGCGAGCTGGTTTTGCCATCAAGAAGAGCAAGGTCAAGGGACCTGCCCGAGAGATCCAGTTCCTGGGAGTAAAGTGGCAAGATGGACGGCGTCAGATTCCCACTGAGGTCATCAATAAGATCACAGCAATGTCTCCACCGACCAACAAGAAGGAAACACAAGCTTTCCTAGGCGCTATAGGTTTCTGGAGGATGCACATTCCCGAGTACAGCCAGATCGTGAGTCCTCTCTACCTGGTTACCCGCAAGAAGAATGATTTCCACTGGGGCCCTGAACAGCAGCAAGCCTTTGCCCAGATCAAACAGGAAGTTGCTCACGCTGTAGCCCTTGGCCCAGTCAGGACAGGACCAGAGGTGAAGAACGTGCTCTACTCTGCAGCCGGGAACAATGGTCTGTCCTGGAGCCTCTGGCAGAAGGTGCCTGGTGAGACTCGGGGCCGACCACTGGGATTCTGGAGCCGAAGCTACAGAGGGTCTGAAGCCAACTACACTCCCACAGAGAAGGAAATCCTGGCAGCTTATGAAGGAGTCCAGGCTGCCTCAGAAGTAATTGGCACAGAGGCACAACTCCTCCTGGCACCCCGACTACCGGTGCTGGGGTGGATGTTCAAAGGAAAGGTTCCCTCCACGCATCACGCCACTGACGCTACTTGGAGCAAATGGATTGCCCTCATCACGCAGCGCGCCCGAATTGGAAACCCAAGTCGCCCTGGGATCTTGGAAATAATTACGAACTGGCCGGAAGGTGAGACTTTTGGGTTATCTTCTGAAGAAGAAGAGGAGCAGGTGACACGTGCTGAAGAAGCCCCACCATATAACGAGCTACCAGAGAGTGAAAGACAATACGCCCTCTTCACTGATGGTTCCTGCCGAATTGTAGGCGCTAGCCGGAAATGGAAAGCCGCTGTATGGAGCCCCACACGACAAGTTGCACAGGCTACTGAAGGAGAAGGTGGATCGAGCCAATTTGCTGAGCTCAAAGCTGTCCAATTAGCTCTGGACATAGCTGAAAGAGAGAAGTGGCCAAAGCTCTACCTCTACACTGATTCATGGATGGTAGCCAATGCTCTGTGGGGTTGGCTGGAAAGGTGGAATAAGGCAAACTGGCAGCGCAGAGGAAAACCAATCTGGGCTGCTGAAGAGTGGAAAGACATTGCCACTCGGGTAGAGAAGCTATCCGTGAAGGTCCGTCATGTAGATGCTCACATTCCCAAGAGCCGGGCTAATGAAGAACATCGTAACAACAAACAGGTAGATCAGGCTGCGAAAATAGAGGTGTCCCAGATAGACTTAGATTGGCAACATAAAGGAGAACTGTTCCTAGCTCGATGGGCCCATGATGCCTCAGGTCATCAGGGCAGAGATGCCACCTATAAGTGGGCACGAGACCGAGGGGTGGATCTAACCATGGACAGTATCTCCCAGGTTATCCATGATTGTGAGACATGCGCTGCGATCAAGCAGGCCAAGCGGGTGAAGCCTCTGTGGTACGGTGGGCGATGGTCCAAATACAAGTATGGGGAGGCCTGGCAGATTGATTACATCACACTGCCTCAAACCCGCCAAGGCAAGCGCTATGTGCTCACAATGGTAGAAGGCACCACAGGATGGCTGGAGACCTACCCTGTGCCTCACGCTACTGCCCGGAACACCATCCTGGGCCTGGAAAAGCAAGTCCTTTGGAGGCATGGCACCCCTGAGAGAATCGAGTCTGACAATGGGACTCATTTCAAGAACAGCCTTATAAACACCTGGGCTAGAGAACATGGCATAGAGTGGGTGTACCACATCCCTTACCATGCACCAGCAGCTGGGAAGGTTGAGCGGTGTAATGGATTGCTTAAAACCACCTTGAAGGCACTGGGTGGGGGGACTTTCAAAAACTGGGAGATGCATTTAGCAAGAGCCACCTGGTTAGTTAACACCCGAGGCTCCACCAGCCGAGCAGGCCCTGCCCAATCCGAACCCCTACAAACAACAGACGGAGATAAGGTTCCAGTGGTGCACATGAGAGGTATGCTTGGAAAAACTGTTTGGGTAAAGTCTGCCTTGAGCAAAGACAAACCCATCCGTGGGGTCGTTTTTGCTCAGGGACCAGGTTGCACCTGGTGGGTGATGCAAAAGGATGGAGAGACCCGATGCTTACCTCAAGGGGACCTTGTTTTAGGGTGAACTACCCATGGCTCTGTACTTGTATCACTATCAGCATGTATATTTGTGTATAATTTGGGTAATGCATAGATTTATATGGTTAAGAAAAAAAGTTAAGTTTCATGTAACATGTTAGTATGGGAAAAAATTCGGGGTGGATAATGTTGGGGTTTTAGTTTAGTCTTAGGTTTTTTTCTGTTAAAGGAATTTTCTCCCATATGCATGTTGCTAGGGGACAAATAGCTGTACTTAAGAAAGACAAAAAGGGAGTGGGGCGGGCCTGGCTACTTTTTTTGTCTACACCTGGGTGTGGGGGCAGTTCGCTTAGAGCGTCCGGAGAGAGAAGCTGCAGAGAAAGGAGCTGCTGCTTCTTCTTTTTGGCCGTTCTTCTCTTCCTGCTGGAAACAACGCCGGGACCCCAAAAGCCGCTTTCCCTGCCCTGCTGGAGGCCGAGCTGTGGCTGCCCTGCCCCGCTGCTGCTGCTTCGAGCTTTTGCTACGCTGTAGCCCTGCTCGCCCTGCCTGCCTGGGCACCCGTGGGGTTCTCCCATCTGGATACATCTCGCCTGCCACCCGGGATTTGCGTTCGTCCCTGCCGCTCTAGCCTGCCGCTTTAGCCTGCCGCTCCTGCCTGCCGTTCCCAGCCTGCTGCCCCTGAGAGCCTGGGATCGGCTGCCCAGGGGTTTGTGAAGCCTTTGTTCCTTCCCTTCCCGGGATCCCAGGCCGCCATTGCCCGCGTGTTTCCCGAGCTCGCTCCGGAGCGCCCCCTGCAGCCGCGGGGGAACCATCGCACCTGCCCTGCTCACCGGGAGCCGCCAGCGCCCCTGCCGGCTGCGAGCGGAACTGCACCCGAGGGGAAATAGCCTGACAGCCGAGAAGGCTGGCACTGGGTTTGTGTGTGCTGTTACTGTCATAGTTGTTGTTGTTTTGTTTGACTGGTTATATACATATACATATATATATATATATATAGAAAAGAACTGTTATTCCTATTTCCCACATCTTTGCCTGAAGGCCCTTGATTTCAAAGTATAATAACTTGGAGGGAAAAAAGGTTATATCTGCCACTTCAGGGAGGGCTTCTGCCTTCCTTAGCAGACACCTGTCTTTCAAAACCGGGACAGTGGGCTGAGGCAAGCACCAATCAGGAAGACAAGAATGCCACAAGGTTCGGACTGTGCGGCACATCTGTTGGCATGCCTTTCGCATTGTCAGTGTCCTAGGAGCTCTGGGCTTTGTGGTTTTCTGAACCCTAACTCTAGGCGTAACCCTGACCCTAAGCCTAGGTGGAGCCTAAAATATATGGGTGGGCTGAGGCAAGCACCAATCAGGAAGACAGAAAGGACGCAAGGCTAGAAATGTGTGGCACTCCCGTTGGCATGCCTTTCGCATTGTCAGTGTCCTTGGAGCTCTGGGCTTTGTGGTTTTCTGAACCCTAACCCTAGGCGTAACCCTGACCCTAAGCCTAGGTGGAGCCTAAAATATATGGGTGGGCTGAGGCAAGCACCAATCAGGAAGACAGAAAGGACGCAAGGTTTGAACTGTGTCACACTCCCGTTGGCATGCCTTTCGCATTGTCAGTGTCCTTGGAGCTCTGGGCTTTGTGGTTTTCTGAACCCTAACCCTAGGCGTAACCCTAACCCTAACCCTAACCCTAGACAAAGCCAGAAATCGGGCATTGGGCTGTGTCAAGTTGCAAACAGAAAGAAGAGAATAGAATAAGTTTGGGGCAGTGTTGTGTTTCCCTTGGCATGTGTATGGCATGGTCAGTATCCCTGGAGCTCTGGGCTTTGTGGTTTTCTGAACCCTAACCCTAGGCGTAACCCTGACCCTAAGCCTAGGTGGAGCCTAAAATATATGGGTGGGCTGAGGCAAGCACCAATCAGGAAGACAAGAATGCGCAAGGTTAGAACTGTGCGGCACTTCTGTTGGCATGCCTTTCGCATTGTCAGTGTCCTTGGAGCTCTGGGCTTTGTGGTTTTCTGAACCCTAACCCTAGGCGTAACCCTGACCCTAAGCCTAGGTGGAGCCTAAAATATATGGGTGGGCTGAGGCAAGCACCAATCAGGAAGACAGAACGGACGCAAGGTTTGAACTGTGTCACACGCCCGTTGGCATGCCTTTCGCATTGTCAGTGTCCTTGGAGCTCTGGGCTTTGTGGTTTTCTGAACCCTAACCCTAGGCATAACCCTAACATTAACCCTAACCCTAACCCTAGACACAGCCAGAAATCGGGCATTGGGCTGTGTCAAGTTGCAAACAGAAAGAAGAGAAGAGAATAAGTTTGGGGCAGTGTTGTGTTCCCCTTGGCATGCCTATCGCATGATCAGTATCCTTGGAGCTCTGGGCTTTGTGGTTTTCTGAACCCTAACCCTAGGCGTAACCTTAACCCTAACCCTAACCCTAGACAAAGCCAGAAATCGGGCATTGGGCTGTGGCAAGTTGCAAACAGAAAGAAGAGAATAGAATAAGTTTGGGGCAGTGTTGTGTTTCCCTTGGCATGTGTATGGCATGGTCAGTATCCCTGGAGCTCTGGGCTTTGTGGTTTTCTGAACCCTAACCCTAGGCGTAACCCTGACCCTAAGCCTAGGTGGAGCCTAAAATATATGGGTGGGCTGAGGCAAGCACCAATCAGGAAGACAAGAATGGCGCAAGGTTTGAACTGTGTCACACTCCCGTTGGCATGCCTTTCGCATTGTCAGTGTCCCTGGAGCTCTGGGCTTTGTGGTTTTCTGAACCCTAACCCTAGGCGTAACCCTGACCCTAAGCCTAGGTGGAGCCTAAAATATATGGGTGGGCTGAGGCAAGCACCAATCAGGAAGACAGAAAGGACGCAAGGTTTGAACTGTGTCACACTCCCGTTGGCATGCCTTTCGCATTGTCAGTGTCCTTGGAGCTCTGGGCTTTGTGGTTTTCTGAACCCTAACCCTAGGCATAACCCTAACCCTAACCCTAACCCTAGACACAGCCAGAAATCGGGCATTGGGCTGTGTCAAGTTGCAAACAGAAAGAAGAGAAGAGAATAAGTTTGGGGCAGTGTTGTGTTTCCCTTGGCATGTGTATGGCATGGTCAGTATCCCTGGAGCTCTGGGCTTTGTGGTTTTCTGAACCCTAACCCTAGGCGTAACCCTGACCCTAAGCCTAGGTGGAGCCTAAAATATATGGGTGGGCTGAGGCAAGCACCAATCAGGAAGACAAGAATGGCGCAAGGTTAGAACTGTGCAGCACTTCTGTTGGCATGCCTTTCGCATTGTCAGTGTCCTTGGAGCTCTGGGCTTCGTGGTTTTCTGAACCCTAACCCTAGGAATAACCCTAACCCTAACCCTAACCCTAACCCTAGACACAGCCAGAAATCGGGCATTGGGCTGTGTCAAGTTGCAAACAGAAAGAAGAGAATAAGTTTGGGGCAGTGTTGTGTTCCCCTTGGCATGTCTATCGCATGGTCAGTATCCCTGGAGCTCTAGGTTTTGCGGCTGTCTGAACCCTAACCCCAGGCGTAACCCTAACCCTAAGCCTAGGTGGAGCCTAAAATATATGGGTGGGCTGAGGCAAGCACCAATCAGGAAGACAGAAAGGACGCAAGGTTTGAACTGTGTCACACTCCCGTTGGCATGCCTTTCGCATTGTCAGTGTCCTTGGAGCTCTGGGCTTTGTGGTTTTCTGAACCCTAACCCTAGGCGTAACCCTAACCCTAACCCTAACCCTATACACAGCCAGAAATCGGGCATTGGGCTGTGTCAAGTTGCAAACAGAAAGAAGAGAAGAGAATAAGTTTGGGGCAGTGTTGTGTTTCCCTTGGCATGTGTATGGCATGGTCAGTATCCCTGGAGCTCTGGGCTTTGTGGTTTTCTGAACCCTAACCCTAGGCGTAACCCTGACCCTAAGCCTAGGTGGAGCCTAAAATATATGGGTGGGCTGAGGCAAGCACCAATCAGGAAGACAAGAATGGCGCAAGGTTAGAACTGTGCAGCACTTCTGTTGGCATGCCTTTCGCATTGTCAGTGTCCTTGGAGCTCTGGGCTTCGTGGTTTTCTGAACCCTAACCCTAGGAATAACCCTAACCCTAACCCTAACCCTAACCCTAGACACAGCCAGAAATCGGGCATTGGGCTGTGTCAAGTTGCAAACAGAAAGAAGAGAAGAGAATAAGTTTGGGGCAGTGTTGTGTTCCCCTTGGCATGTCTATCGCATGGTCAGTATCCCTGGAGCTCTAGGTTTTGCGGCTGTCTGAACCCTAACCCCAGGCGTAACCCTGACCCTAAGCCTAGGTGGAGCCTAAAATATATGGGTGGGCTGAGGCAAGCACCAATCAGGAAGACAGAAAGGACGCAAGGTTTGAACTGTGTCACACTCCCGTTGGCATGCCTTTCGCATTGTCAGTGTCCTTGGAGCTCTGGGCTTTGTGGTTTTCTGAACCCTAACCCTAGGCGTAACCCTAACCCTAACCCTAACCCTATACACAGCCAGAAATCGGGCATTGGGCTGTGTCAAGTTGCAAACAGAAAGAAGAGAAGAGAATAAGTTTGGGGCAGTGTTGTGTTTCCCTTGGCATGTGTATGGCATGGTCAGTATCCCTGGAGCTCTGGGCTTTGTGGTTTTCTGAACCCTAACCCTAGGCGTAACCCTGACCCTAAGCCTAGGTGGAGCCTAAAATATATGGGTGGGCTGAGGCAAGCACCAATCAGGAAGACAGAAAGGACGCAAGGTTTGAACTGTGTCACACTCCCGTTGGCATGCCTTTCGCATTGTCAGTGTCCTTGGAGCTCTGGGCTTTGTGGTTTTCTGAACCCTAACCCTAGGCGTAACCCTGACCCTAAGCCTAGGTGGAGCCTAAAATATATGGGTGGGCTGAGGCAAGCACCAATCAGGAAGACAGAAAGGACGCAAGGTTTGAACTGTGTCACACTCCCGTTGGCATGCCTTTCGCATTGTCAGTGTCCTTGGAGCTCTGGGCTTTGTGGTTTTCTGAACCCTAACCCTAGGCGTAACCCTAACCCTAAGCCTAGGTGGAGCCGAAAATATATGGGTGGGTGTTGGGGTTTTAGTTTAGTCTTAGGTTTTTTTCTGTTAAAGGAATTTTCTCCCATATGCATGTTGCTAGGGGACAAATAGCTGTACTTAAGAAAGACAAAAAGGGAGTGGGGCGGGCCTGGCTACTTTTTTTGTCTACACCTGGGTGTGGGGGCAGTTCGCTTAGAGCGTCCGGAGAGAGAAGCTGCAGAGAAAGGAGCTGCTGCTTCTTCTTTTTGGCCGTTCTTCTCTTCCTGCTGGAAACAACGCCGGGACCCCAAAAGCCGCTTTCCCTGCCCTGCTGGAGGCCGAGCTGTGGCTGCCCTGCCCCGCTGCTGCTGCTTCGAGCTTTTGCTACGCTGTAGCCCTGCTCGCCCTGCCTGCCTGGGCACCCGTGGGGTTCTCCCATCTGGATACATCTCGCCTGCCACCCGGGATTTGCGTTCGTCCCTGCCGCTCTAGCCTGCCGCTTTAGCCTGCCGCTCCTGCCTGCCGTTCCCAGCCTGCTGCCCCTGAGAGCCTGGGATCGGCTGCCCAGGGGTTTGTGAAGCCTTTGTTCCTTCCCTTCCCGGGATCCCAGGCCGCCATTGCCCGCGTGTTTCCCGAGCTCGCTCCGGAGCGCCCCCTGCAGCCGCGGGGGAACCATCGCACCTGCCCTGCTCACCGGGAGCCGCCAGCGCCCCTGCCGGCTGCGAGCGGAACTGCACCCGAGGGGAAATAGCCTGACAGCCGAGAAGGCTGGCACTGGGTTTGTGTGTGCTGTTACTGTCATAGTTGTTGTTGTTTTGTTTGACTGGTTATATACATATACATATATATATATATATATAGTAAAGAACTGTTATTCCTATTTCCCACATCTTTGCCTGAAGGCCCTTGATTTCAAAGTATAATAACTTGGAGGGAAAAAAGGTTATATCTGCCACTTCAGGGAGGGCTTCTGCCTTCCTTAGCAGACACCTGTCTTTCAAAACCGGGACAGATCTTGGCGCCCAACGTGGGGCACGAGGGCATTAAGAGAGAGAGGTGAAAAAAAAGGAATAACAGTTCTTGGATAACTTTATTTTGTGTGCCAGATATAGGAACCTTGTTAGGCTGCACTATGTGGTCTAGTTTACCCTGGTTCGGGTGGCATGTGGCCGTGGCTATATTCTTCCCCTTTGCAGCTCCTTACTTGAATATGGGTCCTCTGACTAAGGCTACCATTGCTGTTATCCAGCTTGCGTTATGGGTCGAGAAGGTGAGGAATTCATGGGTTTTTAGCTTCCTCCGGAATGTGGGCACATGGATAAACGGCTATCACACACTGAGCACATGTTTTTGGGGTTATGTTAACAATGGTACCTTCTGTGAGGAAATGACACCAGGGGAAGTTTTCCCCCAACCCCTCAACCAGTTCTTTGGGCCCACCCCATCAATTTTCGAAGGGTTTAAATTCCCTCTGAATATTAACCATCTGCTGCTGATAGGCCTACTCTATTTAGCACTCAAGGATAAGTTGAGATTGGCTTGGATATCTACCCGGACACCAGCCCCAGAGACTAGAGATCCTGCCCCAGAACCTGACATGGCCCCAGAGAGTAGAGTTCCTACCCCAGAGCCGGATCCTGCCCCAGAACCTGACATGGCCCCAGAGAGTAGAGTTCCTACCCCAGAGCCTGATCCTGCCCCAGAACCTGACATGGCCCCAGACACAAGAGATCCTACCCCAGAGCCCTATCCTGCCCCAGAACCTGGCACGGCCCCAGACACTAGAGACCCCGCCCCACAGACTGATACCGCCCAACAGCCCACCTCAGAAATGGACTACCCAAACTGGGTGGGGGTACTGGCAAAAGGGATGCAAGAGATGTGCCAAGAGATGGGTCAGGTGCGCAAGGAGATGTGCCAGGAAATGGGCCAGGTGCGCAAGGAGATGTGCCAGGAGATGGGCCAGGTGCGCCAGGAGATGTGCCAATTGCTAAGGGAATACACCTCCTCAGCTAGTGAAAAACCCTCTCCCTGCCCCAAAGAGGGTGAGTCCGATGGTGCAGCAGTAGAACCCACGGATGTTACAACCGTCCAGGCTTCAGCTGAACCACAAGGACAACCACAGCCAGCAGCAGTCGCCCCTGTGCAAAGGAGGAAGTGTAAGACCAAATCAGTAAGACCAGTTAATGATGATGGGCAACCAGGGCCCTCACAACCAGCAGGAGAGCCAGAGCCAGAAATCATCACTGAGTCCCTGTCGCACGACAGTCTCCGTGCTATGCGAAACGACATTGTGCGAAGGGGGCGTGAGCCTTATACCACCTGGCTGCTTCGGGTTTGGGACCTTATGGGCACAAGTGTGCAACTGGATAGTGGTGAGGCAAGGTATCTGGGATCATTGACCCAGGACCCAGGTGTGGACCAGGTATTTGTGAGGGAGCCAGGGCCCCTTTCTCTCTGGGAGCGGCTCTTAATGAGTGTGAGAGAAAGGTTCATTCACAAGGAAAGAATGCAGGAGTACCATCATAGAATGCAGTGGAAGACACTCGAGCAAGGGATCCAACAGCTAAGAGAGGTGGCAATATTAGAGGTACTCTTTGGGAGGGATGGACAGCATGATAATGACCCCGATAAGGTCAGGTGCACAGGACAGATGATGTGGAACCTGGCAAGGCTAGGGCCATCGCAATACACCACCTTCATTGCAACGATTGATGCTGACAATACCCGAGAAACCGTGGGCTCTGTTGCCAGCAAGCTCAGGCATTATGACAGCATGATCAATGGCCCGCTGAAAGCTCATGTCTCTGCTGTGGTCCAGGACCTCAAAGAGGAGATGAAGGAGATGAGGAAGGAAATGAGGGAGGAGATGAGGGAGGAGATGAGGGAGGAGATGAGGGAGGAGATGAGGAGGGTCAGTGTGGCACCAGTGCGAGTCACAGGCCCCCAAGTCAGAGCCCGTCGTCCCCCTGCTAGAGAGAGAGGGTACACCCCACGAGCTGAGCTGTGGTTTTTCCTGTGTGAGCATGGGGAAGACATGAGAAGGTGGGATGGGAAACCCACCTCTGTCCTGGCAGCGCGGGTGCGTGAACTCAAGGAGGGAGGCACTAACCGAGGGGGTTCCTCTAAGGTGAAGGTAGCCTCAGCCTCCCGTGACCGAGCTGCCAGGTATTACAGAAGGGAGGATGATATGTCGGATCCCCTTGAAGGTACCTCGAGCATGTACACCCAGGGAAAGAATGATAACCAGGGCTAGAGGGGCCCTGCCTCTAGCCAGGAAGAGGCACGGGAGAACCGAGTTTTCTGGACAGTGTGGATCCGATGGCCTGGCACATCAGAGCCACAAAAATATGATGCATTGGTTGATACTGGGGCACAGTGTACTTTAATGCCATCGGGACATGTGGGGGCAGAACCTGTATCCATCGCTGGGGTGACCGGGGGATCACAGCAGTTGACCCTTTTGGAAGCTGAGGTGAGCCTGACTGGGAAGGAGTGGCAAAAGCATCCGATTGTGACCGGCCCAGAGGCCCCGTGTATTCTGGGCATAGACTTCCTCCGGAATGGCTATTACA
This sequence comes from Coloeus monedula, assembly GCF_965178545.1. NCBI lineage: Eukaryota > Metazoa > Chordata > Aves > Passeriformes > Corvidae > Coloeus > Coloeus monedula. The sequence goes on along the minus strand of NW_028120647.1, from coordinate 43,279 downwards.
AAGACCCAAAAGGACTCAGGTGGGCATTTGGTATTGCTGCTGTGGAGGCAGAGGGCATTAGGCAATTGAACACCCTGTCTGGACTATCTGAGAATTCTTCTGCAGTTGGGCTCCTGAAAGTGGAAGAGCAACGAGTGCCAATTGCCACCTCGACAGTGCACCGCCGGCAGTATCGGACAAATCGAGATGCTGTGATCCCCATCCACAAGATGATCCGTGAGCTGGAGAGCCAAGGGGTGGTCAGCAAGACCCACTCACCCTTCAACAGCCCCATCTGGCCTGTGCGCAAGTCTGATGGGGAATGGAGACTGACTGTGGACTATCGTGCCCTGAATGAAGTGACTCCACCGCTGAGCGCTGCCGTGCCGGACATGTTGGAGCTCCAGTACGAGCTGGAGTCCAAAGCAGCGAAGTGGTACGCCACTATTGACATTGCCAATGCATTCTTCTCTATTCCTCTGGCAGCAGAGTGCAGGCCTCAGTTTGCTTTCACATGGAGGGGCGTGCAGTACACCTGGAACCGACTGCCCCAGGGGTGGAAGCACAGTCCCACCATCTGTCATGGACTGATCCAGACTGCACTAGAAAAGGGTGAGGCTCCAGAACATCTGCAGTACATTGATGACATCATTGTGTGGGGGAACACCGCGACCGAAGTGTTTGAGAAAGGAGAGAGAATAATTCAAATTCTCCTGCGAGCTGGTTTTGCCATCAAGAAGAGCAAGGTCAAGGGACCTGCCCGAGAGATCCAGTTCCTGGGAGTAAAGTGGCAAGATGGACGGCGTCAGATTCCCACTGAGGTCATCAATAAGATCACAGCAATGTCTCCACCGACCAACAAGAAGGAAACACAAGCTTTCCTAGGCGCTATAGGTTTCTGGAGGATGCACATTCCCGAGTACAGCCAGATCGTGAGTCCTCTCTACCTGGTTACCCGCAAGAAGAATGATTTCCACTGGGGCCCTGAACAGCAGCAAGCCTTTGCCCAGATCAAACAGGAAGTTGCTCACGCTGTAGCCCTTGGCCCAGTCAGGACAGGACCAGAGGTGAAGAACGTGCTCTACTCTGCAGCCGGGAACAATGGTCTGTCCTGGAGCCTCTGGCAGAAGGTGCCTGGTGAGACTCGGGGCCGACCACTGGGATTCTGGAGCCGAAGCTACAGAGGGTCTGAAGCCAACTACACTCCCACAGAGAAGGAAATCCTGGCAGCTTATGAAGGAGTCCAGGCTGCCTCAGAAGTAATTGGCACAGAGGCACAACTCCTCCTGGCACCCCGACTACCGGTGCTGGGGTGGATGTTCAAAGGAAAGGTTCCCTCCACGCATCACGCCACTGACGCTACTTGGAGCAAATGGATTGCCCTCATCACGCAGCGCGCCCGAATTGGAAACCCAAGTCGCCCTGGGATCTTGGAAATAATTACGAACTGGCCGGAAGGTGAGACTTTTGGGTTATCTTCTGAAGAAGAAGAGGAGCAGGTGACACGTGCTGAAGAAGCCCCACCATATAACGAGCTACCAGAGAGTGAAAGACAATACGCCCTCTTCACTGATGGTTCCTGCCGAATTGTAGGCGCTAGCCGGAAATGGAAAGCCGCTGTATGGAGCCCCACACGACAAGTTGCACAGGCTACTGAAGGAGAAGGTGGATCGAGCCAATTTGCTGAGCTCAAAGCTGTCCAATTAGCTCTGGACATAGCTGAAAGAGAGAAGTGGCCAAAGCTCTACCTCTACACTGATTCATGGATGGTAGCCAATGCTCTGTGGGGTTGGCTGGAAAGGTGGAATAAGGCAAACTGGCAGCGCAGAGGAAAACCAATCTGGGCTGCTGAAGAGTGGAAAGACATTGCCACTCGGGTAGAGAAGCTATCCGTGAAGGTCCGTCATGTAGATGCTCACATTCCCAAGAGCCGGGCTAATGAAGAACATCGTAACAACAAACAGGTAGATCAGGCTGCGAAAATAGAGGTGTCCCAGATAGACTTAGATTGGCAACATAAAGGAGAACTGTTCCTAGCTCGATGGGCCCATGATGCCTCAGGTCATCAGGGCAGAGATGCCACCTATAAGTGGGCACGAGACCGAGGGGTGGATCTAACCATGGACAGTATCTCCCAGGTTATCCATGATTGTGAGACATGCGCTGCGATCAAGCAGGCCAAGCGGGTGAAGCCTCTGTGGTACGGTGGGCGATGGTCCAAATACAAGTATGGGGAGGCCTGGCAGATTGATTACATCACACTGCCTCAAACCCGCCAAGGCAAGCGCTATGTGCTCACAATGGTAGAAGGCACCACAGGATGGCTGGAGACCTACCCTGTGCCTCACGCTACTGCCCGGAACACCATCCTGGGCCTGGAAAAGCAAGTCCTTTGGAGGCATGGCACCCCTGAGAGAATCGAGTCTGACAATGGGACTCATTTCAAGAACAGCCTTATAAACACCTGGGCTAGAGAACATGGCATAGAGTGGGTGTACCACATCCCTTACCATGCACCAGCAGCTGGGAAGGTTGAGCGGTGTAATGGATTGCTTAAAACCACCTTGAAGGCACTGGGTGGGGGGACTTTCAAAAACTGGGAGATGCATTTAGCAAGAGCCACCTGGTTAGTTAACACCCGAGGCTCCACCAGCCGAGCAGGCCCTGCCCAATCCGAACCCCTACAAACAACAGACGGAGATAAGGTTCCAGTGGTGCACATGAGAGGTATGCTTGGAAAAACTGTTTGGGTAAAGTCTGCCTTGAGCAAAGACAAACCCATCCGTGGGGTCGTTTTTGCTCAGGGACCAGGTTGCACCTGGTGGGTGATGCAAAAGGATGGAGAGACCCGATGCTTACCTCAAGGGGACCTTGTTTTAGGGTGAACTACCCATGGCTCTGTACTTGTATCACTATCAGCATGTATATTTGTGTATAATTTGGGTAATGCATAGATTTATATGGTTAAGAAAAAAAGTTAAGTTTCATGTAACATGTTAGTATGGGAAAAAATTCGGGGTGGATAATGTTGGGGTTTTAGTTTAGTCTTAGGTTTTTTTCTGTTAAAGGAATTTTCTCCCATATGCATGTTGCTAGGGGACAAATAGCTGTACTTAAGAAAGACAAAAAGGGAGTGGGGCGGGCCTGGCTACTTTTTTTGTCTACACCTGGGTGTGGGGGCAGTTCGCTTAGAGCGTCCGGAGAGAGAAGCTGCAGAGAAAGGAGCTGCTGCTTCTTCTTTTTGGCCGTTCTTCTCTTCCTGCTGGAAACAACGCCGGGACCCCAAAAGCCGCTTTCCCTGCCCTGCTGGAGGCCGAGCTGTGGCTGCCCTGCCCCGCTGCTGCTGCTTCGAGCTTTTGCTACGCTGTAGCCCTGCTCGCCCTGCCTGCCTGGGCACCCGTGGGGTTCTCCCATCTGGATACATCTCGCCTGCCACCCGGGATTTGCGTTCGTCCCTGCCGCTCTAGCCTGCCGCTTTAGCCTGCCGCTCCTGCCTGCCGTTCCCAGCCTGCTGCCCCTGAGAGCCTGGGATCGGCTGCCCAGGGGTTTGTGAAGCCTTTGTTCCTTCCCTTCCCGGGATCCCAGGCCGCCATTGCCCGCGTGTTTCCCGAGCTCGCTCCGGAGCGCCCCCTGCAGCCGCGGGGGAACCATCGCACCTGCCCTGCTCACCGGGAGCCGCCAGCGCCCCTGCCGGCTGCGAGCGGAACTGCACCCGAGGGGAAATAGCCTGACAGCCGAGAAGGCTGGCACTGGGTTTGTGTGTGCTGTTACTGTCATAGTTGTTGTTGTTTTGTTTGACTGGTTATATACATATACATATATATATATATATATAGAAAAGAACTGTTATTCCTATTTCCCACATCTTTGCCTGAAGGCCCTTGATTTCAAAGTATAATAACTTGGAGGGAAAAAAGGTTATATCTGCCACTTCAGGGAGGGCTTCTGCCTTCCTTAGCAGACACCTGTCTTTCAAAACCGGGACAGTGGGCTGAGGCAAGCACCAATCAGGAAGACAAGAATGCCACAAGGTTCGGACTGTGCGGCACATCTGTTGGCATGCCTTTCGCATTGTCAGTGTCCTAGGAGCTCTGGGCTTTGTGGTTTTCTGAACCCTAACTCTAGGCGTAACCCTGACCCTAAGCCTAGGTGGAGCCTAAAATATATGGGTGGGCTGAGGCAAGCACCAATCAGGAAGACAGAAAGGACGCAAGGCTAGAAATGTGTGGCACTCCCGTTGGCATGCCTTTCGCATTGTCAGTGTCCTTGGAGCTCTGGGCTTTGTGGTTTTCTGAACCCTAACCCTAGGCGTAACCCTGACCCTAAGCCTAGGTGGAGCCTAAAATATATGGGTGGGCTGAGGCAAGCACCAATCAGGAAGACAGAAAGGACGCAAGGTTTGAACTGTGTCACACTCCCGTTGGCATGCCTTTCGCATTGTCAGTGTCCTTGGAGCTCTGGGCTTTGTGGTTTTCTGAACCCTAACCCTAGGCGTAACCCTAACCCTAACCCTAACCCTAGACAAAGCCAGAAATCGGGCATTGGGCTGTGTCAAGTTGCAAACAGAAAGAAGAGAATAGAATAAGTTTGGGGCAGTGTTGTGTTTCCCTTGGCATGTGTATGGCATGGTCAGTATCCCTGGAGCTCTGGGCTTTGTGGTTTTCTGAACCCTAACCCTAGGCGTAACCCTGACCCTAAGCCTAGGTGGAGCCTAAAATATATGGGTGGGCTGAGGCAAGCACCAATCAGGAAGACAAGAATGCGCAAGGTTAGAACTGTGCGGCACTTCTGTTGGCATGCCTTTCGCATTGTCAGTGTCCTTGGAGCTCTGGGCTTTGTGGTTTTCTGAACCCTAACCCTAGGCGTAACCCTGACCCTAAGCCTAGGTGGAGCCTAAAATATATGGGTGGGCTGAGGCAAGCACCAATCAGGAAGACAGAACGGACGCAAGGTTTGAACTGTGTCACACGCCCGTTGGCATGCCTTTCGCATTGTCAGTGTCCTTGGAGCTCTGGGCTTTGTGGTTTTCTGAACCCTAACCCTAGGCATAACCCTAACATTAACCCTAACCCTAACCCTAGACACAGCCAGAAATCGGGCATTGGGCTGTGTCAAGTTGCAAACAGAAAGAAGAGAAGAGAATAAGTTTGGGGCAGTGTTGTGTTCCCCTTGGCATGCCTATCGCATGATCAGTATCCTTGGAGCTCTGGGCTTTGTGGTTTTCTGAACCCTAACCCTAGGCGTAACCTTAACCCTAACCCTAACCCTAGACAAAGCCAGAAATCGGGCATTGGGCTGTGGCAAGTTGCAAACAGAAAGAAGAGAATAGAATAAGTTTGGGGCAGTGTTGTGTTTCCCTTGGCATGTGTATGGCATGGTCAGTATCCCTGGAGCTCTGGGCTTTGTGGTTTTCTGAACCCTAACCCTAGGCGTAACCCTGACCCTAAGCCTAGGTGGAGCCTAAAATATATGGGTGGGCTGAGGCAAGCACCAATCAGGAAGACAAGAATGGCGCAAGGTTTGAACTGTGTCACACTCCCGTTGGCATGCCTTTCGCATTGTCAGTGTCCCTGGAGCTCTGGGCTTTGTGGTTTTCTGAACCCTAACCCTAGGCGTAACCCTGACCCTAAGCCTAGGTGGAGCCTAAAATATATGGGTGGGCTGAGGCAAGCACCAATCAGGAAGACAGAAAGGACGCAAGGTTTGAACTGTGTCACACTCCCGTTGGCATGCCTTTCGCATTGTCAGTGTCCTTGGAGCTCTGGGCTTTGTGGTTTTCTGAACCCTAACCCTAGGCATAACCCTAACCCTAACCCTAACCCTAGACACAGCCAGAAATCGGGCATTGGGCTGTGTCAAGTTGCAAACAGAAAGAAGAGAAGAGAATAAGTTTGGGGCAGTGTTGTGTTTCCCTTGGCATGTGTATGGCATGGTCAGTATCCCTGGAGCTCTGGGCTTTGTGGTTTTCTGAACCCTAACCCTAGGCGTAACCCTGACCCTAAGCCTAGGTGGAGCCTAAAATATATGGGTGGGCTGAGGCAAGCACCAATCAGGAAGACAAGAATGGCGCAAGGTTAGAACTGTGCAGCACTTCTGTTGGCATGCCTTTCGCATTGTCAGTGTCCTTGGAGCTCTGGGCTTCGTGGTTTTCTGAACCCTAACCCTAGGAATAACCCTAACCCTAACCCTAACCCTAACCCTAGACACAGCCAGAAATCGGGCATTGGGCTGTGTCAAGTTGCAAACAGAAAGAAGAGAATAAGTTTGGGGCAGTGTTGTGTTCCCCTTGGCATGTCTATCGCATGGTCAGTATCCCTGGAGCTCTAGGTTTTGCGGCTGTCTGAACCCTAACCCCAGGCGTAACCCTAACCCTAAGCCTAGGTGGAGCCTAAAATATATGGGTGGGCTGAGGCAAGCACCAATCAGGAAGACAGAAAGGACGCAAGGTTTGAACTGTGTCACACTCCCGTTGGCATGCCTTTCGCATTGTCAGTGTCCTTGGAGCTCTGGGCTTTGTGGTTTTCTGAACCCTAACCCTAGGCGTAACCCTAACCCTAACCCTAACCCTATACACAGCCAGAAATCGGGCATTGGGCTGTGTCAAGTTGCAAACAGAAAGAAGAGAAGAGAATAAGTTTGGGGCAGTGTTGTGTTTCCCTTGGCATGTGTATGGCATGGTCAGTATCCCTGGAGCTCTGGGCTTTGTGGTTTTCTGAACCCTAACCCTAGGCGTAACCCTGACCCTAAGCCTAGGTGGAGCCTAAAATATATGGGTGGGCTGAGGCAAGCACCAATCAGGAAGACAGAAAGGACGCAAGGTTTGAACTGTGTCACACTCCCGTTGGCATGCCTTTCGCATTGTCAGTGTCCTTGGAGCTCTGGGCTTTGTGGTTTTCTGAACCCTAACCCTAGGCATAACCCTAACCCTAACCCTAACCCTAGACACAGCCAGAAATCGGGCATTGGGCTGTGTCAAGTTGCAAACAGAAAGAAGAGAAGAGAATAAGTTTGGGGCAGTGTTGTGTTTCCCTTGGCATGTGTATGGCATGGTCAGTATCCCTGGAGCTCTGGGCTTTGTGGTTTTCTGAACCCTAACCCTAGGCGTAACCCTGACCCTAAGCCTAGGTGGAGCCTAAAATATATGGGTGGGCTGAGGCAAGCACCAATCAGGAAGACAAGAATGGCGCAAGGTTAGAACTGTGCAGCACTTCTGTTGGCATGCCTTTCGCATTGTCAGTGTCCTTGGAGCTCTGGGCTTCGTGGTTTTCTGAACCCTAACCCTAGGAATAACCCTAACCCTAACCCTAACCCTAACCCTAGACACAGCCAGAAATCGGGCATTGGGCTGTGTCAAGTTGCAAACAGAAAGAAGAGAAGAGAATAAGTTTGGGGCAGTGTTGTGTTCCCCTTGGCATGTCTATCGCATGGTCAGTATCCCTGGAGCTCTAGGTTTTGCGGCTGTCTGAACCCTAACCCCAGGCGTAACCCTGACCCTAAGCCTAGGTGGAGCCTAAAATATATGGGTGGGCTGAGGCAAGCACCAATCAGGAAGACAGAAAGGACGCAAGGTTTGAACTGTGTCACACTCCCGTTGGCATGCCTTTCGCATTGTCAGTGTCCTTGGAGCTCTGGGCTTTGTGGTTTTCTGAACCCTAACCCTAGGCGTAACCCTAACCCTAACCCTAACCCTATACACAGCCAGAAATCGGGCATTGGGCTGTGTCAAGTTGCAAACAGAAAGAAGAGAAGAGAATAAGTTTGGGGCAGTGTTGTGTTTCCCTTGGCATGTGTATGGCATGGTCAGTATCCCTGGAGCTCTGGGCTTTGTGGTTTTCTGAACCCTAACCCTAGGCGTAACCCTGACCCTAAGCCTAGGTGGAGCCTAAAATATATGGGTGGGCTGAGGCAAGCACCAATCAGGAAGACAGAAAGGACGCAAGGTTTGAACTGTGTCACACTCCCGTTGGCATGCCTTTCGCATTGTCAGTGTCCTTGGAGCTCTGGGCTTTGTGGTTTTCTGAACCCTAACCCTAGGCGTAACCCTGACCCTAAGCCTAGGTGGAGCCTAAAATATATGGGTGGGCTGAGGCAAGCACCAATCAGGAAGACAGAAAGGACGCAAGGTTTGAACTGTGTCACACTCCCGTTGGCATGCCTTTCGCATTGTCAGTGTCCTTGGAGCTCTGGGCTTTGTGGTTTTCTGAACCCTAACCCTAGGCGTAACCCTAACCCTAAGCCTAGGTGGAGCCGAAAATATATGGGTGGGTGTTGGGGTTTTAGTTTAGTCTTAGGTTTTTTTCTGTTAAAGGAATTTTCTCCCATATGCATGTTGCTAGGGGACAAATAGCTGTACTTAAGAAAGACAAAAAGGGAGTGGGGCGGGCCTGGCTACTTTTTTTGTCTACACCTGGGTGTGGGGGCAGTTCGCTTAGAGCGTCCGGAGAGAGAAGCTGCAGAGAAAGGAGCTGCTGCTTCTTCTTTTTGGCCGTTCTTCTCTTCCTGCTGGAAACAACGCCGGGACCCCAAAAGCCGCTTTCCCTGCCCTGCTGGAGGCCGAGCTGTGGCTGCCCTGCCCCGCTGCTGCTGCTTCGAGCTTTTGCTACGCTGTAGCCCTGCTCGCCCTGCCTGCCTGGGCACCCGTGGGGTTCTCCCATCTGGATACATCTCGCCTGCCACCCGGGATTTGCGTTCGTCCCTGCCGCTCTAGCCTGCCGCTTTAGCCTGCCGCTCCTGCCTGCCGTTCCCAGCCTGCTGCCCCTGAGAGCCTGGGATCGGCTGCCCAGGGGTTTGTGAAGCCTTTGTTCCTTCCCTTCCCGGGATCCCAGGCCGCCATTGCCCGCGTGTTTCCCGAGCTCGCTCCGGAGCGCCCCCTGCAGCCGCGGGGGAACCATCGCACCTGCCCTGCTCACCGGGAGCCGCCAGCGCCCCTGCCGGCTGCGAGCGGAACTGCACCCGAGGGGAAATAGCCTGACAGCCGAGAAGGCTGGCACTGGGTTTGTGTGTGCTGTTACTGTCATAGTTGTTGTTGTTTTGTTTGACTGGTTATATACATATACATATATATATATATATATAGTAAAGAACTGTTATTCCTATTTCCCACATCTTTGCCTGAAGGCCCTTGATTTCAAAGTATAATAACTTGGAGGGAAAAAAGGTTATATCTGCCACTTCAGGGAGGGCTTCTGCCTTCCTTAGCAGACACCTGTCTTTCAAAACCGGGACAGATCTTGGCGCCCAACGTGGGGCACGAGGGCATTAAGAGAGAGAGGTGAAAAAAAAGGAATAACAGTTCTTGGATAACTTTATTTTGTGTGCCAGATATAGGAACCTTGTTAGGCTGCACTATGTGGTCTAGTTTACCCTGGTTCGGGTGGCATGTGGCCGTGGCTATATTCTTCCCCTTTGCAGCTCCTTACTTGAATATGGGTCCTCTGACTAAGGCTACCATTGCTGTTATCCAGCTTGCGTTATGGGTCGAGAAGGTGAGGAATTCATGGGTTTTTAGCTTCCTCCGGAATGTGGGCACATGGATAAACGGCTATCACACACTGAGCACATGTTTTTGGGGTTATGTTAACAATGGTACCTTCTGTGAGGAAATGACACCAGGGGAAGTTTTCCCCCAACCCCTCAACCAGTTCTTTGGGCCCACCCCATCAATTTTCGAAGGGTTTAAATTCCCTCTGAATATTAACCATCTGCTGCTGATAGGCCTACTCTATTTAGCACTCAAGGATAAGTTGAGATTGGCTTGGATATCTACCCGGACACCAGCCCCAGAGACTAGAGATCCTGCCCCAGAACCTGACATGGCCCCAGAGAGTAGAGTTCCTACCCCAGAGCCGGATCCTGCCCCAGAACCTGACATGGCCCCAGAGAGTAGAGTTCCTACCCCAGAGCCTGATCCTGCCCCAGAACCTGACATGGCCCCAGACACAAGAGATCCTACCCCAGAGCCCTATCCTGCCCCAGAACCTGGCACGGCCCCAGACACTAGAGACCCCGCCCCACAGACTGATACCGCCCAACAGCCCACCTCAGAAATGGACTACCCAAACTGGGTGGGGGTACTGGCAAAAGGGATGCAAGAGATGTGCCAAGAGATGGGTCAGGTGCGCAAGGAGATGTGCCAGGAAATGGGCCAGGTGCGCAAGGAGATGTGCCAGGAGATGGGCCAGGTGCGCCAGGAGATGTGCCAATTGCTAAGGGAATACACCTCCTCAGCTAGTGAAAAACCCTCTCCCTGCCCCAAAGAGGGTGAGTCCGATGGTGCAGCAGTAGAACCCACGGATGTTACAACCGTCCAGGCTTCAGCTGAACCACAAGGACAACCACAGCCAGCAGCAGTCGCCCCTGTGCAAAGGAGGAAGTGTAAGACCAAATCAGTAAGACCAGTTAATGATGATGGGCAACCAGGGCCCTCACAACCAGCAGGAGAGCCAGAGCCAGAAATCATCACTGAGTCCCTGTCGCACGACAGTCTCCGTGCTATGCGAAACGACATTGTGCGAAGGGGGCGTGAGCCTTATACCACCTGGCTGCTTCGGGTTTGGGACCTTATGGGCACAAGTGTGCAACTGGATAGTGGTGAGGCAAGGTATCTGGGATCATTGACCCAGGACCCAGGTGTGGACCAGGTATTTGTGAGGGAGCCAGGGCCCCTTTCTCTCTGGGAGCGGCTCTTAATGAGTGTGAGAGAAAGGTTCATTCACAAGGAAAGAATGCAGGAGTACCATCATAGAATGCAGTGGAAGACACTCGAGCAAGGGATCCAACAGCTAAGAGAGGTGGCAATATTAGAGGTACTCTTTGGGAGGGATGGACAGCATGATAATGACCCCGATAAGGTCAGGTGCACAGGACAGATGATGTGGAACCTGGCAAGGCTAGGGCCATCGCAATACACCACCTTCATTGCAACGATTGATGCTGACAATACCCGAGAAACCGTGGGCTCTGTTGCCAGCAAGCTCAGGCATTATGACAGCATGATCAATGGCCCGCTGAAAGCTCATGTCTCTGCTGTGGTCCAGGACCTCAAAGAGGAGATGAAGGAGATGAGGAAGGAAATGAGGGAGGAGATGAGGGAGGAGATGAGGGAGGAGATGAGGGAGGAGATGAGGAGGGTCAGTGTGGCACCAGTGCGAGTCACAGGCCCCCAAGTCAGAGCCCGTCGTCCCCCTGCTAGAGAGAGAGGGTACACCCCACGAGCTGAGCTGTGGTTTTTCCTGTGTGAGCATGGGGAAGACATGAGAAGGTGGGATGGGAAACCCACCTCTGTCCTGGCAGCGCGGGTGCGTGAACTCAAGGAGGGAGGCACTAACCGAGGGGGTTCCTCTAAGGTGAAGGTAGCCTCAGCCTCCCGTGACCGAGCTGCCAGGTATTACAGAAGGGAGGATGATATGTCGGATCCCCTTGAAGGTACCTCGAGCATGTACACCCAGGGAAAGAATGATAACCAGGGCTAGAGGGGCCCTGCCTCTAGCCAGGAAGAGGCACGGGAGAACCGAGTTTTCTGGACAGTGTGGATCCGATGGCCTGGCACATCAGAGCCACAAAAATATGATGCATTGGTTGATACTGGGGCACAGTGTACTTTAATGCCATCGGGACATGTGGGGGCAGAACCTGTATCCATCGCTGGGGTGACCGGGGGATCACAGCAGTTGACCCTTTTGGAAGCTGAGGTGAGCCTGACTGGGAAGGAGTGGCAAAAGCATCCGATTGTGACCGGCCCAGAGGCCCCGTGTATTCTGGGCATAGACTTCCTCCGGAATGGCTATTACAAAGACCCAAAAGGACTCAGGTGGGCATTTGGTATTGCTGCTGTGGAGGCAGAGGGCATTAGGCAATTGAACACCCTGTCTGGACTATCTGAGAATTCTTCTGCAGTTGGGCTCCTGAAAGTGGAAGAGCAACGAGTGCCAATTGCCACCTCGACAGTGCACCGCCGGCAGTATCGGACAAATCGAGATGCTGTGATCCCCATCCACAAGATGATCCGTGAGCTGGAGAGCCAAGGGGTGGTCAGCAAGACCCACTCACCCTTCAACAGCCCCATCTGGCCTGTGCGCAAGTCTGATGGGGAATGGAGACTGACTGTGGACTATCGTGCCCTGAATGAAGTGACTCCACCGCTGAGCGCTGCCGTGCCGGACATGTTGGAGCTCCAGTACGAGCTGGAGTCCAAAGCAGCGAAGTGGTACGCCACTATTGACATTGCCAATGCATTCTTCTCTATTCCTCTGGCAGCAGAGTGCAGGCCTCAGTTTGCTTTCACATGGAGGGGCGTGCAGTACACCTGGAACCGACTGCCCCAGGGGTGGAAGCACAGTCCCACCATCTGTCATGGACTGATCCAGACTGCACTAGAAAAGGGTGAGGCTCCAGAACATCTGCAGTACATTGATGACATCATTGTGTGGGGGAACACCGCGACCGAAGTGTTTGAGAAAGGAGAGAGAATAATTCAAATTCTCCTGCGAGCTGGTTTTGCCATCAAGAAGAGCAAGGTCAAGGGACCTGCCCGAGAGATCCAGTTCCTGGGAGTAAAGTGGCAAGATGGACGGCGTCAGATTCCCACTGAGGTCATCAATAAGATCACAGCAATGTCTCCACCGACCAACAAGAAGGAAACACAAGCTTTCCTAGGCGCTATAGGTTTCTGGAGGATGCACATTCCCGAGTACAGCCAGATCGTGAGTCCTCTCTACCTGGTTACCCGCAAGAAGAATGATTTCCACTGGGGCCCTGAACAGCAGCAAGCCTTTGCCCAGATCAAACAGGAAGTTGCTCACGCTGTAGCCCTTGGCCCAGTCAGGACAGGACCAGAGGTGAAGAACGTGCTCTACTCTGCAGCCGGGAACAATGGTCTGTCCTGGAGCCTCTGGCAGAAGGTGCCTGGTGAGACTCGGGGCCGACCACTGGGATTCTGGAGCCGAAGCTACAGAGGGTCTGAAGCCAACTACACTCCCACAGAGAAGGAAATCCTGGCAGCTTATGAAGGAGTCCAGGCTGCCTCAGAAGTAATTGGCACAGAGGCACAACTCCTCCTGGCACCCCGACTACCGGTGCTGGGGTGGATGTTCAAAGGAAAGGTTCCCTCCACGCATCACGCCACTGACGCTACTTGGAGCAAATGGATTGCCCTCATCACGCAGCGCGCCCGAATTGGAAACCCAAGTCGCCCTGGGATCTTGGAAATAATTACGAACTGGCCGGAAGGTGAGACTTTTGGGTTATCTTCTGAAGAAGAAGAGGAGCAGGTGACACGTGCTGAAGAAGCCCCACCATATAACGAGCTACCAGAGAGTGAAAGACAATACGCCCTCTTCACTGATGGTTCCTGCCGAATTGTAGGCGCTAGCCGGAAATGGAAAGCCGCTGTATGGAGCCCCACACGACAAGTTGCACAGGCTACTGAAGGAGAAGGTGGATCGAGCCAATTTGCTGAGCTCAAAGCTGTCCAATTAGCTCTGGACATAGCTGAAAGAGAGAAGTGGCCAAAGCTCTACCTCTACACTGATTCATGGATGGTAGCCAATGCTCTGTGGGGTTGGCTGGAAAGGTGGAATAAGGCAAACTGGCAGCGCAGAGGAAAACCAATCTGGGCTGCTGAAGAGTGGAAAGACATTGCCACTCGGGTAGAGAAGCTATCCGTGAAGGTCCGTCATGTAGATGCTCACATTCCCAAGAGCCGGGCTAATGAAGAACATCGTAACAACAAACAGGTAGATCAGGCTGCGAAAATAGAGGTGTCCCAGATAGACTTAGATTGGCAACATAAAGGAGAACTGTTCCTAGCTCGATGGGCCCATGATGCCTCAGGTCATCAGGGCAGAGATGCCACCTATAAGTGGGCACGAGACCGAGGGGTGGATCTAACCATGGACAGTATCTCCCAGGTTATCCATGATTGTGAGACATGCGCTGCGATCAAGCAGGCCAAGCGGGTGAAGCCTCTGTGGTACGGTGGGCGATGGTCCAAATACAAGTATGGGGAGGCCTGGCAGATTGATTACATCACACTGCCTCAAACCCGCCAAGGCAAGCGCTATGTGCTCACAATGGTAGAAGGCACCACAGGATGGCTGGAGACCTACCCTGTGCCTCACGCTACTGCCCGGAACACCATCCTGGGCCTGGAAAAGCAAGTCCTTTGGAGGCATGGCACCCCTGAGAGAATCGAGTCTGACAATGGGACTCATTTCAAGAACAGCCTTATAAACACCTGGGCTAGAGAACATGGCATAGAGTGGGTGTACCACATCCCTTACCATGCACCAGCAGCTGGGAAGGTTGAGCGGTGTAATGGATTGCTTAAAACCACCTTGAAGGCACTGGGTGGGGGGACTTTCAAAAACTGGGAGATGCATTTAGCAAGAGCCACCTGGTTAGTTAACACCCGAGGCTCCACCAGCCGAGCAGGCCCTGCCCAATCCGAACCCCTACAAACAACAGACGGAGATAAGGTTCCAGTGGTGCACATGAGAGGTATGCTTGGAAAAACTGTTTGGGTAAAGTCTGCCTTGAGCAAAGACAAACCCATCCGTGGGGTCGTTTTTGCTCAGGGACCAGGTTGCACCTGGTGGGTGATGCAAAAGGATGGAGAGACCCGATGCTTACCTCAAGGGGACCTTGTTTTAGGGTGAACTACCCATGGCTCTGTACTTGTATCACTATCAGCATGTATATTTGTGTATAATTTGGGTAATGCATAGATTTATATGGTTAAGAAAAAAAGTTAAGTTTCATGTAACATGTTAGTATGGGAAAAAATTCGGGGTGGATAATGTTGGGGTTTTAGTTTAGTCTTAGGTTTTTTTCTGTTAAAGGAATTTTCTCCCATATGCATGTTGCTAGGGGACAAATAGCTGTACTTAAGAAAGACAAAAAGGGAGTGGGGCGGGCCTGGCTACTTTTTTTGTCTACACCTGGGTGTGGGGGCAGTTCGCTTAGAGCGTCCGGAGAGAGAAGCTGCAGAGAAAGGAGCTGCTGCTTCTTCTTTTTGGCCGTTCTTCTCTTCCTGCTGGAAACAACGCCGGGACCCCAAAAGCCGCTTTCCCTGCCCTGCTGGAGGCCGAGCTGTGGCTGCCCTGCCCCGCTGCTGCTGCTTCGAGCTTTTGCTACGCTGTAGCCCTGCTCGCCCTGCCTGCCTGGGCACCCGTGGGGTTCTCCCATCTGGATACATCTCGCCTGCCACCCGGGATTTGCGTTCGTCCCTGCCGCTCTAGCCTGCCGCTTTAGCCTGCCGCTCCTGCCTGCCGTTCCCAGCCTGCTGCCCCTGAGAGCCTGGGATCGGCTGCCCAGGGGTTTGTGAAGCCTTTGTTCCTTCCCTTCCCGGGATCCCAGGCCGCCATTGCCCGCGTGTTTCCCGAGCTCGCTCCGGAGCGCCCCCTGCAGCCGCGGGGGAACCATCGCACCTGCCCTGCTCACCGGGAGCCGCCAGCGCCCCTGCCGGCTGCGAGCGGAACTGCACCCGAGGGGAAATAGCCTGACAGCCGAGAAGGCTGGCACTGGGTTTGTGTGTGCTGTTACTGTCATAGTTGTTGTTGTTTTGTTTGACTGGTTATATACATATACATATATATATATATATATAGAAAAGAACTGTTATTCCTATTTCCCACATCTTTGCCTGAAGGCCCTTGATTTCAAAGTATAATAACTTGGAGGGAAAAAAGGTTATATCTGCCACTTCAGGGAGGGCTTCTGCCTTCCTTAGCAGACACCTGTCTTTCAAAACCGGGACAGTGGGCTGAGGCAAGCACCAATCAGGAAGACAAGAATGCCACAAGGTTCGGACTGTGCGGCACATCTGTTGGCATGCCTTTCGCATTGTCAGTGTCCTAGGAGCTCTGGGCTTTGTGGTTTTCTGAACCCTAACTCTAGGCGTAACCCTGACCCTAAGCCTAGGTGGAGCCTAAAATATATGGGTGGGCTGAGGCAAGCACCAATCAGGAAGACAGAAAGGACGCAAGGCTAGAAATGTGTTGCACTCCCGTTGGCATGCCTTTCGCATTGTCAGTGTCCTTGGAGCTCTGGGCTTTGTGGTTTTCTGAACCCTAACCCTAGGCGTAACCCTGACCCTAAGCCTAGGTGGAGCCTAAAATATATGGGTGGGCTGAGGCAAGCACCAATCAGGAAGACAGAAAGGACGCAAGGTTTGAACTGTGTCACACTCCCGTTGGCATGCCTTTCGCATTGTCAGTGTCCTTGGAGCTCTGGGCTTTGTGGTTTTCTGAACCCTAACCCTAGGCGTAACCCTAACCCTAACCCTAACCCTAACCCTAGACACAGCCAGAAATCGGGCATTGGGCTGTGTCAAGTTGCAAACAGAAAGAAGAGAAGAGAATAAGTTTGGGGCAGTGTTGTGTTCCCCTTGGCATGCCTATCGCATGATCAGTATCCTTGGAGCTCTGGGCTTTGTGGTTTTCTGAACCCTAACCCTAGGCGTAACCTTAACCCTAACCCTAACCCTAGACAAAGCCAGAAATCGGGCATTGGGCTGTGGCAAGTTGCAAACAGAAAGAAGAGAATAGAATAAGTTTGGGGCAGTGTTGTGTTTCCCTTGGCATGTGTATGGCATGGTCAGTATCCCTGGAGCTCTGGGCTTTGTGGTTTTCTGAACCCTAACCCTAGGCGTAACCCTGACCCTAAGCCTAGGTGGAGCCTAAAATATATGGGTGGGCTGAGGCAAGCACCAATCAGGAAGACAAGAATGCGCAAGGTTAGAACTGTGCGGCACTTCTGTTGGCATGCCTTTCGCATTGTCAGTGTCCTTGGAGCTCTGGGCTTTGTGGTTTTCTGAACCCTAACCCTAGGCGTAACCCTGACCCTAAGCCTAGGTGGAGCCTAAAATATATGGGTGGGCTGAGGCAAGCACCAATCAGGAAGACAGAACGGACGCAAGGTTTGAACTGTGTCACACGCCCGTTGGCATGCCTTTCGCATTGTCAGTGTCCTTGGAGCTCTGGGCTTTGTGGTTTTCTGAACCCTAACCCTAGGCATAACCCTAACCTTAACCCTAACCCTAACCCTAGACACAGCCAGAAATCGGGCATTGGGCTGTGTCAAGTTGCAAACAGAAAGAAGAGAAGAGAATAAGTTTGGGGCAGTGTTGTGTTCCCCTTGGCATGCCTATCGCATGATCAGTATCCTTGGAGCTCTGGGCTTTGTGGTTTTCTGAACCCTAACCCTAGGCGTAACCTTAACCCTAACCCTAACCCTAGACAAAGCCAGAAATCGGGCATTGGGCTGTGTCAAGTTGCAAACAGAAAGAAGAGAATAGAATAAGTTTGGGGCAGTGTTGTGTTTCCCTTGGCATGTGTATGGCATGGTCAGTATCCCTGGAGCTCTGGGCTTTGTGGTTTTCTGAACCCTAACCCTAGGCGTAACCCTGACCCTAAGCCTAGGTGGAGCCTAAAATATATGGGTGGGCTGAGGCAAGCACCAATCAGGAAGACAAGAATGCCACAAGGTTCGGACTGTGCGGCACTTCTGTTGGCATGCCTTTCGCATTGTCAGTGTCCTAGGAGCTCTGGGCTTTGTGGTTTTCTGAACCCTAACTCTAGGCGTAACCCTGACCCTAAGCCTAGGTGGAGCCTAAAATATATGGGTGGGCTGAGGCAAGCACCAATCAGGAAGACAGAAAGGACGCAAGGCTAGAAATGTGTTGCACTCCCGTTGGCATGCCTTTCGCATTGTCAGTGTCCTTGGAGCTCTGGGCTTTGTGGTTTTCTGAACCCTAACCCTAGGCGTAACCCTGACCCTAAGCCTAGGTGGAGCCTAAAATATATGGGTGGGCTGAGGCAAGCACCAATCAGGAAGACAGAAAGGACGCAAGGTTTGAACTGTGTCACACTCCCGTTGGCATGCCTTTCGCATTGTCAGTGTCCTTGGAGCTCTGGGCTTTGTGGTTTTCTGAACCCTAACCCTAGGCATAACCCTAACATTAACCCTAACACTAGACACAGCCAGAAATCGGGCATTGGGCTGTGTCAAGTTGCAAACAGAAAGAAGAGAAGAGAATAAGTTTGGGGCAGTGTTGTGTTCCCCTTGGCATGCCTATCGCATGATCAGTATCCTTGGAGCTCTGGGCTTTGTGGTTTTCTGAACCCTAACCCTAGGCGTAACCCTAACCCTAACCCTAACCCTAGACACAGCCAGAAATCGGGCATTGGGCTGTGTCAAGTTGCAAACAGAAAGAAGAGAATAGAATAAGTTTGGGGCAGTGTTGTGTTTCCCTTGGCATGTGTATGGCATGGTCAGTATCCCTGGAGCTCTGGGCTTTGTGGTTTTCTGAACCCTAACCCTAGGCGTAACCCTAACCCTAAGCCTAGGTGGAGCCTAAAATATATGGGTGGGCTGAGGCAAGCACCAATCAGGAAGACAAGAATGCGCAAGGTTAGAACTGTGCGGCACTTCTGTTGGCATGCCTTTCGCATTGTCAGTGTCCTTGGAGCTCTGGGCTTTGTGGTTTTCTGAACCCTAACCCTAGGCGTAACCCTGACCCTAAGCCTAGGTGGAGCCTAAAATATATGGGTGGGCTGAGGCAAGCACCAATCAGGAAGACAGAACGGACGCAAGGTTTGAACTGTGTCACACGCCCGTTGGCATGCCTTTCGCATTGTCAGTGTCCTTGGAGCTCTGGGCTTTGTGGTTTTCTGAACCCTAACCCTAGGCATAACCCTAACATTAACCCTAACCCTAACCCTAGACAAAGCCAGAAATCGGGCATTGGGCTGTGTCAAGTTGCAAACAGAAAGAAGAGAAGAGAATAAGTTTGGGGCAGTGTTGTGTTCCCCTTGGCATGCCTATCGCATGATCAGTATCCTTGGAGCTCTGGGCTTTGTGGTTTTCTGAACCCTAACCCTAGGCGTAACCTTAACCCTAACCCTAACCCTAGACAAAGCCAGAAATCGGGCATTGGGCTGTGGCAAGTTGCAAACAGAAAGAAGAGAATAGAATAAGTTTGGGGCAGTGTTGTGTTTCCCTTGGCATGTGTATGGCATGGTCAGTATCCCTGGAGCTCTGGGCTTTGTGGTTTTCTGAACCCTAACCCTAGGCGTAACCCTAACCCTAAGCCTAGGTGGAGCCTAAAATATATGGGTGGGCTGAGGCAAGCACCAATCAGGAAGACAAGAATGCCACAAGGTTCGGACTGTGCGGCACTTCTGTTGGCATGCCTTTCGCATTGTCAGTGTCCTTGGAGCTCTGGGCTTTGTGGTTTTCTGAACCCTAACCCTAGGCGTAACCCTGACCCTAAGCCTAGGTGGAGCCTAAAATATATGGGTGGGCTGAGGCAAGCACCAATCAGGAAGACAAGAATGGCGCAAGGTTAGAACTGTGCAGCATTTCTGTTGGCATGCCTTTCGCATTGTCAGTGTCCTTGGAGCTCTGGGCTTTGTGGTTTTCTGAACCCTAACCCTAGGAATAACCCTAACATTAACCCTAACCCTAACCCTAGACACAGCCAGAAATCGGGCATTGGGCTGTGTCAAGTTGCAAACAGAAAGAAGAGAAGAGAATAAGTTTGGGGCAGTGTTGTGTTCCCCTTGGCATGCCTATCGCATGATCAGTATCCTTGGAGCTCTGGGCTTTGTGGTTTTCTGAACCCTAACCCTAGGCGTAACCCTGACCCTAAGCCTAGGTGGAGCCTAAAATATATGGGTGGGCTGAGGCAAGCACCAATCAGGAAGACAAGAATGGCGCAAGGTTTGAACTGTGTCACACTCCCGTTGGCATGCCTTTCGCATTGTCAGTGTCCTTGGAGCTCTGGGCTTCGTGGTTTTCTGAACCCTAACCCTAGGCGTAACCCTAACCCTAACCCTAACCCTAGACACAGCCAGAAATCGGGCATTTGGCTGTGTCAAGTTGCAAACAGAAAGAAGAGAAGAGAATAAGTTTGGGGCAGTGTTGTGTTTCCCTTGGCATGTGTATGGCATGGTCAGTATCCCTGGAGCTCTGGGCTTTGTTGTTTTCTGAACCCTAACCCTAGGCGTAACCCTAACCCTAAGCCTAGGTGGAGCCTAAAATATATGGGTGGGCTGAGGCAAGCACCAATCAGGACGACACGAATGCCACAAGGTTCGGACTGTGCGGCACTTCTGTTGGCATGCCTTTCGCATTGTCAGTGTCCTTGGAGCTCTGGGCTTTGTGGTTTTCTGAACCCTAACCCTAGGCGTAACCCTGACCCTAAGCCTAGGTGGAGCCTAAAATATATGGTTGGGCTGAGGCAAGCACCAATCAGGAAGACAAGAATGGCGCAAGGTTAGAACTGTGCAGCACTTCTGTTGGCATGCCTTTCGCATTGTCAGTGTCCTTGGAGCTCTGGGCTTCGTGGTTTTCTGAACCCTAACCCTAGGAATAACCCTAACCCTAACCCTAACCCTAGACACAGCCAGAAATCGGGCATTGGGCTGTGTCAAGTTGCAAACAGAAAGAAGAGAAGAGAATAAGTTTGGGGCAGTGTTGTGTTCCCCTTGGCATGTCTATCACATGGTCAGTATCCCTGGAGCTCTAGGTTTTGCGGCTGTCTGAACCCTAACCCCAGGCGTAACCCTGACCCTAAGCCTAGGTGGAGCCTAAAATATATGGGTGGGCTGAGGCAAGCACCAATCAGGAAGACAGAAAGGATGCAAGGTTTGAACTGTGTCACACTCCCGTTGGCATGCCTTTCGCATTGTCAGTGTCCTTGGAGCTTTGGGCTTTGTGGTTTTCTGAACCCTAACCCTAGGCGTAACCCTAACCCTAACCCTAACCCTAGACACAGCCAGAAATCGGGCATTGGGCTGTGTCAAGTTGCAAACAGAAAGAAGAGAAGAGAATAAGTTTGGGGCAGTGTTGTGTTTCCCTTGGCATGTGTATGGCATGGTCAGTATCCCTGGAGCTCTGGGCTTTGTGGTTTTCTGAACCCTAACCCTAGGCGTAACCCTGACCCTAAGCCTAGGTGGAGCCTAAAATATATGGGTGGGCTGAGGCAAGCACCAATCAGGAAGACAGAAAGGACGCAAGGTTTGAACTGTGTCACACTCCCGTTGGCATGCCTATCGCATTGTCAGTGTCCTTGGAGCTCTGGGCTTTGTGGTTTTCTGAACCCTAACCCTAGGCGTAACCCTGACCCTAAGCCTAGGTGGAGCCTAAAATATATGGGTGGGCTGAGGCAAGCACCAATCAGGAAGACAGAACGGACGCAAGGTTTGAACTGTGTCACACTCCCGTTGGCATGCCTTTCGCATTGTCAGTGTCCTTGGAGCTCTGGGCTTTGTGGTTTTCTGAACCCTAACCCTAGGCGTAACCCTAACCCTAAGCCTAGGTGGAGCCTAAAATATATGGGTGGGTGTTGGGGTTTTAGTTTAGTCTTAGGTTTTTTTCTGTTAAAGGAATTTTCTCCCATATGCATGTTGCTAGGGGACAAATAGCTGTACTTAAGAAAGACAAAAAGGGAGTGGGGCGGGCCTGGCTACTTTTTTTGTCTACACCTGGGTGTGGGGGCAGTTCGCTTAGAGCGTCCGGAGAGAGAAGCTGCAGAGAAAGGAGCTGCTGCTTCTTCTTTTTGGCCGTTCTTCTCTTCCTGCTGGAAACAACGCCGGGACCCCAAAAGCCGCTTTCCCTGCCCTGCTGGAGGCCGAGCTGTGGCTGCCCTGCCCCGCTGCTGCTGCTTCGAGCTTTTGCTACGCTGTAGCCCTGCTCGCCCTGCCTGCCTGGGCACCCGTGGGGTTCTCCCATCTGGATACATCTCGCCTGCCACCCGGGATTTGCGTTCGTCCCTGCCGCTCTAGCCTGCCGCTTTAGCCTGCCGCTCCTGCCTGCCGTTCCCAGCCTGCTGCCCCTGAGAGTCTGGGATCGGCTGCCCAGGGGTTTGTGAAGCCTTTGTTCCTTCCCTTCCCGGGATCCCAGGCCGCCATTGCCCGCGTGTTTCCCGAGCTCGCTCCGGAGCGCCCCCTGCAGCCGCGGGGGAACCATCGCACCTGCCCTGCTCACCGGGAGCCGCCAGCGCCCCTGCCGGCTGCGAGCGGAACTGCACCCGAGGGGAAATAGCCTGACAGCCGAGAAGGCTGGCACTGGGTTTGTGTGTGCTGTTACTGTCATAGTTGTTGTTGTTTTGTTTGACTGGTTATATACATATACATATATATATATATATATAGTAAAGAACTGTTATTCCTATTTCCCACATCTTTGCCTGAAGGCCCTTGATTTCAAAGTATAATAACTTGGAGGGAAAAAAGGTTATATCTGCCACTTCAGGGAGGGCTTCTGCCTTCCTTAGCAGACACCTGTCTTTCAAAACCGGGACAGATCTTGGCGCCCAACGTGGGGCACGAGGGCATTAAGAGAGAGAGGTGAAAAAAAAGGAATAACAGTTCTTGGATAACTTTATTTTGTGTGCCAGATATAGGAACCTTGTTAGGCTGCACTATGTGGTCTAGTTTACCCTGGTTCGGGTGGCATGTGGCCGTGGCTATATTCTTCCCCTTTGCAGCTCCTTACTTGAATATGGGTCCTCTGACTAAGGCTACCATTGCTGTTATCCAGCTTGCGTTATGGGTCGAGAAGGTGAGGAATTCATGGGTTTTTAGCTTCCTCCGGAATGTGGGCACATGGATAAACGGCTATCACACACTGAGCACATGTTTTTGGGGTTATGTTAACAATGGTACCTTCTGTGAGGAAATGACACCAGGGGAAGTTTTCCCCCAACCCCTCAACCAGTTCTTTGGGCCCACCCCATCAATTTTCGAAGGGTTTAAATTCCCTCTGAATATTAACCATCTGCTGCTGATAGGCCTACTCTATTTAGCACTCAAGGATAAGTTGAGATTGGCTTGGATATCTACCCGGACACCAGCCCCAGAGACTAGAGATCCTGCCCCAGAACCTGACATGGCCCCAGAGAGTAGAGTTCCTACCCCAGAGCCGGATCCTGCCCCAGAACCTGACATGGCCCCAGAGAGTAGAGTTCCTACCCCAGAGCCTGATCCTGCCCCAGAACCTGACATGGCCCCAGACACAAGAGATCCTACCCCAGAGCCCTATCCTGCCCCAGAACCTGGCACGGCCCCAGACACTAGAGACCCCGCCCCACAGACTGATACCGCCCAACAGCCCACCTCAGAAATGGACTACCCAAACTGGGTGGGGGTACTGGCAAAAGGGATGCAAGAGATGTGCCAAGAGATGGGTCAGGTGCGCAAGGAGATGTGCCAGGAAATGGGCCAGGTGCGCAAGGAGATGTGCCAGGAGATGGGCCAGGTGCGCCAGGAGATGTGCCAATTGCTAAGGGAATACACCTCCTCAGCTAGTGAAAAACCCTCTCCCTGCCCCAAAGAGGGTGAGTCCGATGGTGCAGCAGTAGAACCCACGGATGTTACAACCGTCCAGGCTTCAGCTGAACCACAAGGACAACCACAGCCAGCAGCAGTCGCCCCTGTGCAAAGGAGGAAGTGTAAGACCAAATCAGTAAGACCAGTTAATGATGATGGGCAACCAGGGCCCTCACAACCAGCAGGAGAGCCAGAGCCAGAAATCATCACTGAGTCCCTGTCGCACGACAGTCTCCGTGCTATGCGAAACGACATTGTGCGAAGGGGGCGTGAGCCTTATACCACCTGGCTGCTTCGGGTTTGGGACCTTATGGGCACAAGTGTGCAACTGGATAGTGGTGAGGCAAGGTATCTGGGATCATTGACCCAGGACCCAGGTGTGGACCAGGTATTTGTGAGGGAGCCAGGGCCCCTTTCTCTCTGGGAGCGGCTCTTAATGAGTGTGAGAGAAAGGTTCATTCACAAGGAAAGAATGCAGGAGTACCATCATAGAATGCAGTGGAAGACACTCGAGCAAGGGATCCAACAGCTAAGAGAGGTGGCAATATTAGAGGTACTCTTTGGGAGGGATGGACAGCATGATAATGACCCCGATAAGGTCAGGTGCACAGGACAGATGATGTGGAACCTGGCAAGGCTAGGGCCATCGCAATACACCACCTTCATTGCAACGATTGATGCTGACAATACCCGAGAAACCGTGGGCTCTGTTGCCAGCAAGCTCAGGCATTATGACAGCATGATCAATGGCCCGCTGAAAGCTCATGTCTCTGCTGTGGTCCAGGACCTCAAAGAGGAGATGAAGGAGATGAGGAAGGAAATGAGGGAGGAGATGAGGGAGGAGATGAGGGAGGAGATGAGGGAGGAGATGAGGAGGGTCAGTGTGGCACCAGTGCGAGTCACAGGCCCCCAAGTCAGAGCCCGTCGTCCCCCTGCTAGAGAGAGAGGGTACACCCCACGAGCTGAGCTGTGGTTTTTCCTGTGTGAGCATGGGGAAGACATGAGAAGGTGGGATGGGAAACCCACCTCTGTCCTGGCAGCGCGGGTGCGTGAACTCAAGGAGGGAGGCACTAACCGAGGGGGTTCCTCTAAGGTGAAGGTAGCCTCAGCCTCCCGTGACCGAGCTGCCAGGTATTACAGAAGGGAGGATGATATGTCGGATCCCCTTGAAGGTACCTCGAGCATGTACACCCAGGGAAAGAATGATAACCAGGGCTAGAGGGGCCCTGCCTCTAGCCAGGAAGAGGCACGGGAGAACCGAGTTTTCTGGACAGTGTGGATCCGATGGCCTGGCACATCAGAGCCACAAAAATATGATGCATTGGTTGATACTGGGGCACAGTGTACTTTAATGCCATCGGGACATGTGGGGGCAGAACCTGTATCCATCGCTGGGGTGACCGGGGGATCACAGCAGTTGACCCTTTTGGAAGCTGAGGTGAGCCTGACTGGGAAGGAGTGGCAAAAGCATCCGATTGTGACCGGCCCAGAGGCCCCGTGTATTCTGGGCATAGACTTCCTCCGGAATGGCTATTACAAAGACCCAAAACGACTCAGGTGGGCATTTGGTATTGCTGCTGTGGAGGCAGAGGGCATTAGGCAATTGAACACCCTGTCTGGACTATCTGAGAATTCTTCTGCAGTTGGGCTCCTGAAAGTGGAAGAGCAACGAGTGCCAATTGCCACCTCGACAGTGCACCGCCGGCAGTATCGGACAAATCGAGATGCTGTGATCCCCATCCACAAGATGATCCGTGAGCTGGAGAGCCAAGGGGTGGTCAGCAAGACCCACTCACCCTTCAACAGCCCCATCTGGCCTGTGCGCAAGTCTGATGGGGAATGGAGACTGACTGTGGACTATCGTGCCCTGAATGAAGTGACTCCACCGCTGAGCGCTGCCGTGCCGGACATGTTGGAGCTCCAGTACGAGCTGGAGTCCAAAGCAGCGAAGTGGTACGCCACTATTGACATTGCCAATGCATTCTTCTCTATTCCTCTGGCAGCAGAGTGCAGGCCTCAGTTTGCTTTCACATGGAGGGGCGTGCAGTACACCTGGAACCGACTGCCCCAGGGGTGGAAGCACAGTCCCACCATCTGTCATGGACTGATCCAGACTGCACTAGAAAAGGGTGAGGCTCCAGAACATCTGCAGTACATTGATGACATCATTGTGTGGGGGAACACCGCGACCGAAGTGTTTGAGAAAGGAGAGAGAATAATTCAAATTCTCCTGCGAGCTGGTTTTGCCATCAAGAAGAGCAAGGTCAAGGGACCTGCCCGAGAGATCCAGTTCCTGGGAGTAAAGTGGCAAGATGGACGGCGTCAGATTCCCACTGAGGTCATCAATAAGATCACAGCAATGTCTCCACCGACCAACAAGAAGGAAACACAAGCTTTCCTAGGCGCTATAGGTTTCTGGAGGATGCACATTCCCGAGTACAGCCAGATCGTGAGTCCTCTCTACCTGGTTACCCGCAAGAAGAATGATTTCCACTGGGGCCCTGAACAGCAGCAAGCCTTTGCCCAGATCAAACAGGAAGTTGCTCACGCTGTAGCCCTTGGCCCAGTCAGGACAGGACCAGAGGTGAAGAACGTGCTCTACTCTGCAGCCGGGAACAATGGTCTGTCCTGGAGCCTCTGGCAGAAGGTGCCTGGTGAGACTCGGGGCCGACCACTGGGATTCTGGAGCCGAAGCTACAGAGGGTCTGAAGCCAACTACACTCCCACAGAGAAGGAAATCCTGGCAGCTTATGAAGGAGTCCAGGCTGCCTCAGAAGTAATTGGCACAGAGGCACAACTCCTCCTGGCACCCCGACTACCGGTGCTGGGGTGGATGTTCAAAGGAAAGGTTCCCTCCACGCATCACGCCACTGACGCTACTTGGAGCAAATGGATTGCCCTCATCACGCAGCGCGCCCGAATTGGAAACCCAAGTCGCCCTGGGATCTTGGAAATAATTACGAACTGGCCGGAAGGTGAGACTTTTGGGTTATCTTCTGAAGAAGAAGAGGAGCAGGTGACACGTGCTGAAGAAGCCCCACCATATAACGAGCTACCAGAGAGTGAAAGACAATACGCCCTCTTCACTGATGGTTCCTGCCGAATTGTAGGCGCTAGCCGGAAATGGAAAGCCGCTGTATGGAGCCCCACACGACAAGTTGCACAGGCTACTGAAGGAGAAGGTGGATCGAGCCAATTTGCTGAGCTCAAAGCTGTCCAATTAGCTCTGGACATAGCTGAAAGAGAGAAGTGGCCAAAGCTCTACCTCTACACTGATTCATGGATGGTAGCCAATGCTCTGTGGGGTTGGCTGGAAAGGTGGAATAAGGCAAACTGGCAGCGCAGAGGAAAACCAATCTGGGCTGCTGAAGAGTGGAAAGACATTGCCACTCGGGTAGAGAAGCTATCCGTGAAGGTCCGTCATGTAGATGCTCACATTCCCAAGAGCCGGGCTAATGAAGAACATCGTAACAACAAACAGGTAGATCAGGCTGCGAAAATAGAGGTGTCCCAGATAGACTTAGATTGGCAACATAAAGGAGAACTGTTCCTAGCTCGATGGGCCCATGATGCCTCAGGTCATCAGGGCAGAGATGCCACCTATAAGTGGGCACGAGACCGAGGGGTGGATCTAACCATGGACAGTATCTCCCAGGTTATCCATGATTGTGAGACATGCGCTGCGATCAAGCAGGCCAAGCGGGTGAAGCCTCTGTGGTACGGTGGGCGATGGTCCAAATACAAGTATGGGGAGGCCTGGCAGATTGATTACATCACACTGCCTCAAACCCGCCAAGGCAAGCGCTATGTGCTCACAATGGTAGAAGGCACCACAGGATGGCTGGAGACCTACCCTGTGCCTCACGCTACTGCCCGGAACACCATCCTGGGCCTGGAAAAGCAAGTCCTTTGGAGGCATGGCACCCCTGAGAGAATCGAGTCTGACAATGGGACTCATTTCAAGAACAGCCTTATAAACACCTGGGCTAGAGAACATGGCATAGAGTGGGTGTACCACATCCCTTACCATGCACCAGCAGCTGGGAAGGTTGAGCGGTGTAATGGATTGCTTAAAACCACCTTGAAGGCACTGGGTGGGGGGACTTTCAAAAACTGGGAGATGCATTTAGCAAGAGCCACCTGGTTAGTTAACACCCGAGGCTCCACCAGCCGAGCAGGCCCTGCCCAATCCGAACCCCTACAAACAACAGACGGAGATAAGGTTCCAGTGGTGCACATGAGAGGTATGCTTGGAAAAACTGTTTGGGTAAAGTCTGCCTTGAGCAAAGACAAACCCATCCGTGGGGTCGTTTTTGCTCAGGGACCAGGTTGCACCTGGTGGGTGATGCAAAAGGATGGAGAGACCCGATGCTTACCTCAAGGGGACCTTGTTTTAGGGTGAACTACCCATGGCTCTGTACTTGTATCACTATCAGCATGTATATTTGTGTATAATTTGGGTAATGCATAGATTTATATGGTTAAGAAAAAAAGTTAAGTTTCATGTAACATGTTAGTATGGGAAAAAATTCGGGGTGGATAATGTTGGGGTTTTAGTTTAGTCTTAGGTTTTTTTCTGTTAAAGGAATTTTCTCCCATATGCATGTTGCTAGGGGACAAATAGCTGTACTTAAGAAAGACAAAAAGGGAGTGGGGCGGGCCTGGCTACTTTTTTTGTCTACACCTGGGTGTGGGGGCAGTTCGCTCTGAGCGTCCGGAGAGAGAAGCTGCAGAGAAAGGAGCTGCTGCTTCTTCTTTTTGGCCGTTCTTCTCTTCCTGCTGGAAACAACGCCGGGACCCCAAAAGCCGCTTTCCCTGCCCTGCTGGAGGCCGAGCTGTGGCTGCCCTGCCCCGCTGCTGCTGCTTCGAGCTTTTGCTACGCTGTAGCCCTGCTCGCCCTGCCTGCCTGGGCACCCGTGGGGTTCTCCCATCTGGATACATCTCGCCTGCCACCCGGGATTTGCGTTCGTCCCTGCCGCTCTAGCCTGCCGCTTTAGCCTGCCGCTCCTGCCTGCCGTTCCCAGCCTGCTGCCCCTGAGAGTCTGGGATCGGCTGCCCAGGGGTTTGTGAAGCCTTTGTTCCTTCCCTTCCCGGGATCCCAGGCCGCCATTGCCCGCGTGTTTCCCGAGCTCGCTCCGGAGCGCCCCCTGCAGCCGCGGGGGAACCATCGCACCTGCCCTGCTCACCGGGAGCCGCCAGCGCCCCTGCCGGCTGCGAGCGGAACTGCACCCGAGGGGAAATAGCCTGACAGCCGAGAAGGCTGGCACTGGGTTTGTGTGTGCTGTTACTGTCATAGTTGTTGTTGTTTTGTTTGACTGGTTATATACATATACATATATATATATATATATAGAAAAGAACTGTTATTCCTATTTCCCACATCTTTGCCTGAAGGCCCTTGATTTCAAAGTATAATAACTTGGAGGGAAAAAAGGTTATATCTGCCACTTCAGGGAGGGCTTCTGCCTTCCTTAGCAGACACCTGTCTTTCAAAACCGGGACAGTGGGCTGAGGCAAGCACCAATCAGGAAGACAAGAATGCCACAAGGTTCGGACTGTGCGGCACTTCTGTTGGCATGCCTTTCGCATTGTCAGTGTCCTAGGAGCTCTGGGCTTTGTGGTTTTCTGAACCCTAACTCTAGGCGTAACCCTGACCCTAAGCCTAGGTGGAGCCTAAAATATATGGGTGGGCTGAGGCAAGCACCAATCAGGAAGACAGAAAGGACGCAAGGCTAGAAATGTGTCACACTCCCGTTGGCATGCCTTTCGCATTGTCAGTGTCCTTGGAGCTCTGGGCTTTGTGGTTTTCTGAACCCTAACCCTAGGCGTAACCCTGACCCTAAGCCTAGGTGGAGCCTAAAATATATGGGTGGGCTGAGGCAAGCACCAATCAGGAAGACAGAAAGGACGCAAGGTTTGAACTGTGTCACACTCCCGTTGGCATGCCTTTCGCATTGTCAGTGTCCTTGGAGCTCTGGGCTTTGTGGTTTTCTGAACCCTAACCCTAGGCATAACCCTAACATTAACCCTAACACTAGACACAGCCAGAAATCGGGCATTGGGCTGTGTCAAGTTGCAAACAGAAAGAAGAGAAGAGAATAAGTTTGGGGCAGTGTTGTGTTTCCCTTGGCATGTGTATGGCATGGTCAGTATCCCTGGAGCTCTGGGCTTTGTGGTTTTCTGAACCCTAACCCTAGGCGTAACCCTGACCCTAAGCCTAGGTGGAGCCTAAAATATATGGGTGGGCTGAGGCAAGCACCAATCAGGAAGACAGAAAGGACGCAAGGTTTGAACTGTGTCACACTCCCGTTGGCATGCCTTTCGCATTGTCAGTGTCCTTGGAGCTCTGGGCTTTGTGGTTTTCTGAACCCTAACCCTAGGCGTAACCCTGACCCTAAGCCTAGGTGGAGCCTAAAATATATGGGTGGGCTGAGGCAAGCACCAATCAGGAAGACAGAAAGGACGCAAGGTTTGAACTGTGTCACACTCCCGTTGGCATGCCTTTCGCATTGTCAGTGTCCTTGGAGCTCTGGGCTTTGTGGTTTTCTGAACCCTAACCCTAGGCGTAACCCTAACCCTAAGCCTAGGTGGAGCCTAAAATATATGGGTGGGCTGAGGCAAGCACCAATCAGGAAGACAAGAATGCCACAAGGTTCGGACTGTGCGGCACTTCTGTTGGCATGCCTTTCGCATTGTCAGTGTCCTAGGAGCTCTGGGCTTTGTGGTTTTCTGAACCCTAACTCTAGGCGTAACCCTGACCCTAAGCCTAGGTGGAGCCTAAAATATATGGGTGGGCTGAGGCAAGCACCAATCAGGAAGACAGAAAGGACGCAAGGCTAGAAATGTGTTGCACTTCTGTTGGCATGCCTTTCGCATTGTCAGTGTCCTTGGAGCTCTGGGCTTTGTGGTTTTCTGAACCCTAACCCTAGGCGTAACCCTGACCCTAAGCCTAGGTGGAGCCTAAAATATATGGGTGGGCTGAGGCAAGCACCAATCAGGAAGACAGAACGGACGCAAGGTTTGAACTGTGTCACACGCCCGTTGGCATGCCTTTCGCATTGTCAGTGTCCTTGGAGCTCTGGGCTTTGTGGTTTTCTGAACCCTAACCCTAGGCATAACCCTAACATTAACCCTAACCCTAACCCTAGACACAGCCAGAAATCGGGCATTGGGCTGTGTCAAGTTGCAAACAGAAAGAAGAGAAGAGAATAAGTTTGGGGCAGTGTTGTGTTCCCCTTGGCATGCCTATCGCATGATCAGTATCCTTGGAGCTCTGGGCTTTGTGGTTTTCTGAACCCTAACCCTAGGCGTAACCTTAACCCTAACCCTAACCCTAGACAAAGCCAGAAATCGGGCATTGGGCTGTGGCAAGTTGCAAACAGAAAGAAGAGAATAGAATAAGTTTGGGGCAGTGTTGTGTTTCCCTTGGCATGTGTATGGCATGGTCAGTATCCCTGGAGCTCTGGGCTTTGTGGTTTTCTGAACCCTAACCCTAGGCGTAACCCTAACCCTAAGCCTAGGTGGAGCCTAAAATATATGGGTGGGCTGAGGCAAGCACCAATCAGGAAGACAAGAATGCCACAAGGTTCGGACTGTGCGGCACTTCTGTTGGCATGCCTTTCGCATTGTCAGTGTCCTTGGAGCTCTGGGCTTTGTGGTTTTCTGAACCCTAACCCTAGGCGTAACCCTGACCCTAAGCCTAGGTGGAGCCTAAAATATATGGGTGGGCTGAGGCAAGCACCAATCAGGAAGACAAGAATGGCGCAAGGTTAGAACTGTGCAGCACTTCTGTTGGCATGCCTTTCGCATTGTCAGTGTCCTTGGAGCTCTGGGCTTTGTGGTTTTCTGAACCCTAACCCTAGGAATAACCCTAACCTTAACCCTAACCCTAACCCTAGACAAAGCCAGAAATCGGGCATTGGGCTGTGTCAAGTTGCAAACAGAAAGAAGAGAATAGAATAAGTTTGGGGCAGTGTTGTGTTCCCCTTGGCATGTCTATCACATGGTCAGTATCCCTGGAGCTCTAGGTTTTGCGGCTTTCTGAACCCGAACCCCAGGCGTAACCCTGACCCTAAGCCTAGGTGGAGCCTAAAATATATGGGTGGGCTGAGGCAAGCACCAATCAGGAAGACAGAAAGGACGCAAGGTTTGAACTGTGTCACACTCCCGTTGGCATGCCTTTCGCATTGTCAGTGTCCTTGGAGCTCTGGGCTTTGTGGTTTTCTGAACCCTAACCCTAGGCGTAACCCTAACCCTAACCCTAACCCTAGACACAGCCAGAAATCGGGCATTGGGCTGTGTCAAGTTGCAAACAGAAAGAAGAGAAGAGAATAAGTTTGGGGCAGTGTTGTGTTTCCCTTGGCATGTGTATGGCATGGTCAGTATCCCTGGAGCTCTGGGCTTTGTGGTTTTCTGAACCCTAACCCTAGGCGTAACCCTGACCCTAAGCCTAGGTGGAGCCTAAAATATATGGGTGGGCTGAGGCAAGCACCAATCAGGAAGACAAGAATGCCACAAGGTTCGGACTGTGCGGCACTTCTGTTGGCATGCCTTTCGCATTGTCAGTGTCCTAG
The DNA here is from genome assembly GCF_965178545.1 of Coloeus monedula. Taxonomy (NCBI): domain Eukaryota; kingdom Metazoa; phylum Chordata; class Aves; order Passeriformes; family Corvidae; genus Coloeus; species Coloeus monedula. Next base: position 11,397 of record NW_028120647.1, on the reverse strand, counting down.
GAGCTCTGGGCTTTGTGGTTTTCTGAACCCTAACCCTAGGCGTAACCCTGACCCTAAGCCTAGGTGGAGCCTAAAATATATGGTTGGGCTGAGGCAAGCACCAATCAGGAAGACAGAAAGGACGCAAGGTTTGAAATGTGTTGCACTCCCGTTGGCACGCCTTTCGCATTGTCAGTGTCCTTGGAGCTCTGGGCTTTGTGGTTTTCTGAACCCTAACCCTAGGCATAACCCTAACATTAACCCTAACCCTAACCCTAGACACAGCCAGAAATCGGGCATTGGGCTGTGTCAAGTTGCAAACAGAAAGAAGAGAAGAGAATAAGTTTGGGGCAGTGTTGTGTTCCCCTTGGCATGCCTATTGCATGATCAGTATCCTTGGAGCTCTGGGCTTTGTGGTTTTCTGAACCCTAACCCTAGGCGTAACCCTAACCCTAACCCTAACCCTAGACAAAGCCAGAAATCGGGCATTGGGCTGTGGCAAGTTGCAAACAGAAAGAAGAGAATAGAATAAGTTTGGGGCAGTGTTGTGTTTCCCTTGGCATGTGTATGGCATGGTCAGTATCCCTGGAGCTCTGGGCTTTGTTGTTTTCTGAACCCTAACCCTAGGCGTAACCCTGACCCTAAGCCTAGGTGGAGCCTAAAATATATGGGTGGGCTGAGGCAAGCACCAATCAGGAAGACAAGAATGGCGCAAGGTTAGAACTGTGCAGCACTTCTGTTGGCATGCCTTTCGCATTGTCAGTGTCCTTGGAGCTCTGGGCTTTGTGGTTTTCTGAACCCTAACCCTAGGCGTAACCCTGACCCTAAGCCTAGGTGGAGCCTAAAATATATGGGTGGGCTGAGGCAAGCACCAATCAGGAAGACAAGAATGGCGCAAGGTTAGAACTGTGCAGCACTTCTGTTGGCATGCCTTTCGCATTGTCAGTGTCCTTGGAGCTCTGGGCTTCGTGGTTTTCTGAACCCTAACCCTAGGAATAACCCTAACCCTAACCCTAACCCTAACCCTAGACACAGCCAGAAATCGGGCATTGGGCTGTGTCAAGTTGCAAACAGAAAGAAGAGAAGAGAATAAGTTTGGGGCAGTGTTGTGTTCCCCTTGGCATGTCTATCGCATGGTCAGTATCCCTGGAGCTCTAGGTTTTGCGGCTGTCTGAACCCTAACCCCAGGCGTAACCCTGACCCTAAGCCTAGGTGGAGCCTAAAATATATGGGTGGGCTGAGGCAAGCACCAATCAGGAAGACAGAACGGACGCAAGGTTTGAACTGTGTCACACTCCCGTTGGCATGCCTTTCGCATTGTCAGTGTCCTTGGAGCTCTGGGCTTTGTGGTTTTCTGAACCCTAACCCTAGGCGTAACCCTAACCCTAACCCTAACCCTAGACACAGCCAGAAATCGGGCATTGGGCTGTGTCAAGTTGCAAACAGAAAGAAGAGAAGAGAATAAGTTTGGGGCAGTGTTGTGTTTCCCTTGGCATGTGTATGGCATGGTCAGTATCCCTGGAGCTCTGGGCTTTGTGGTTTTCTGAACCCTAACCCTAGGCGTAACCCTGACCCTAAGCCTAGGTGGAGCCTAAAATATATGGGTGGGCTGAGGCAAGCACCAATCAGGAAGACAGAAAGGACGCAAGGTTTGAACTGTGTCACACTCCCGTTGGCATGCCTTTCGCATTGTCAGTGTCCTTGGAGCTCTGGGCTTTGTGGTTTTCTGAACCCTAACCCTAGGCGTAACCCTGACCCTAAGCCTAGGTGGAGCCTAAAATATATGGGTGGGCTGAGGCAAGCACCAATCAGGAAGACAGAAAGGACGCAAGGTTTGAACTGTGTCACACTCCCGTTGGCATGCCTTTCGCATTGTCAGTGTCCTTGGAGCTCTGGGCTTTGTGGTTTTCTGAACCCTAACCCTAGGCGTAACCCTAACCCTAAGCCTAGGTGGAGCCGAAAATATATGGGTGGGCTGAGGCAAGCACCAATCAGGAAGACAAGAATGCCACAAGGTTCGGACTGTGCGGCACTTCTGTTGGCATGCCTTTCGCATTGTCAGTGTCCTAGGAGCTCTGGGCTTTGTGGTTTTCTGAACCCTAACTCTAGGCGTAACCCTGACCCTAAGCCTAGGTGGAGCCTAAAATATATGGGTGGGCTGAGGCAAGCACCAATCAGGAAGACAGAAAGGACGCAAGGCTAGAAATGTGTTGCACTCCCGTTGGCATGCCTTTCGCATTGTCAGTGTCCTTGGAGCTCTGGGCTTTGTGGTTTTCTGAACCCTAACCCTAGGCGTAACCCTGACCCTAAGCCTAGGTGGAGCCTAAAATATATGGGTGGGCTGAGGCAAGCACCAATCAGGAAGACAGAAAGGACGCAAGGTTTGAACTGTGTCACACTCCCGTTGGCATGCCTTTCGCATTGTCAGTGTCCTTGGAGCTCTGGGCTTTGTGGTTTTCTGAACCCTAACCCTAGGCATAACCCTAACATTAACCCTAACCCTAACCCTAGACACAGCCAGAAATCGGGCATTGGGCTGTGTCAAGTTGCAAACAGAAAGAAGAGAAGAGAATAAGTTTGGGGCAGTGTTGTGTTCCCCTTGGCATGCCTATCGCATGATCAGTATCCTTGGAGCTCTGGGCTTTGTGGTTTTCTGAACCCTAACCCTAGGCGTAACCCTAACCCTAACCCTAACCCTAGACAAAGCCAGAAATCGGGCATTGGGCTGTGTCAAGTTGCAAACAGAAAGAAGAGAATAGAATAAGTTTGGGGCAGTGTTGTGTTTCCCTTGGCATGTGTATGGCATGGTCAGTATCCCTGGAGCTCTGGGCTTTGTGGTTTTCTGAACCCTAACCCTAGGCGTAACCCTGACCCTAAGCCTAGGTGGAGCCTAAAATATATGGGTGGGCTGAGGCAAGCACCAATCAGGAAGACAAGAATGCGCAAGGTTAGAACTGTGCGGCACTTCTGTTGGCATGCCTTTCGCATTGTCAGTGTCCTTGGAGCTCTGGGCTTTGTGGTTTTCTGAACCCTAACCCTAGGCGTAACCCTGACCCTAAGCCTAGGTGGAGCCTAAAATATATGGGTGGGCTGAGGCAAGCACCAATCAGGAAGACAGAACGGACGCAAGGTTTGAACTGTGTCACACGCCCGTTGGCATGCCTTTCGCATTGTCAGTGTCCTTGGAGCTCTGGGCTTTGTGGTTTTCTGAACCCTAACCCTAGGCATAACCCTAACATTAACCCTAACCCTAACCCTAGACACAGCCAGAAATCGGGCATTGGGCTGTGTCAAGTTGCAAACAGAAAGAAGAGAAGAGAATAAGTTTGGGGCAGTGTTGTGTTCCCCTTGGCATGCCTATCGCATGATCAGTATCCTTGGAGCTCTGGGCTTTGTGGTTTTCTGAACCCTAACCCTAGGCGTAACCTTAACCCTAACCCTAACCCTAGACAAAGCCAGAAATCGGGCATTGGGCTGTGGCAAGTTGCAAACAGAAAGAAGAGAATAGAATAAGTTTGGGGCAGTGTTGTGTTTCCCTTGGCATGTGTATGGCATGGTCAGTATCCCTGGAGCTCTGGGCTTTGTGGTTTTCTGAACCCTAACCCTAGGCGTAACCCTAACCCTAAGCCTAGGTGGAGCCTAAAATATATGGGTGGGCTGAGGCAAGCACCAATCAGGAAGACAAGAATGCCACAAGGTTCGGACTGTGCGGCACTTCTGTTGGCATGCCTTTCGCATTGTCAGTGTCCTTGGAGCTCTGGGCTTTGTGGTTTTCTGAACCCTAACCCTAGGCGTAACCCTGACCCTAAGCCTAGGTGGAGCCTAAAATATATGGTTGGGCTGAGGCAAGCACCAATCAGGAAGACAAGAATGGCGCAAGGTTAGAACTGTGCAGCACTTCTGTTGGCATGCCTTTCGCATTGTCAGTGTCCTTGGAGCTCTGGGCTTTGTGGTTTTCTGAACCCTAACCCTAGGAATAACCCTAACCTTAACCCTAACCCTAACCCTAGACAAAGCCAGAAATCGGGCATTGGGCTGTGTCAAGTTGCAAACAGAAAGAAGAGAATAGAATAAGTTTGGGGCAGTGTTGTGTTCCCCTTGGCATGTCTATCACATGGTCAGTATCCCTGGAGCTCTAGGTTTTGCGGCTTTCTGAACCCGAACCCCAGGCGTAACCCTGACCCTAAGCCTAGGTGGAGCCTAAAATATATGGGTGGGCTGAGGCAAGCACCAATCAGGAAGACAGAAAGGACGCAAGGTTTGAACTGTGTCACACTGCCGTTGGCATGCCTTTCGCATTGTCAGTGTCCTTGGAGCTCTGGGCTTTGTGGTTTTCTGAACCCTAACCCTAGGCGTAACCCTAACCCTAACCCTAACCCTAGACACAGCCAGAAATCGGGCATTGGTCTGTGTCAAGTTGCAAACAGAAAGAAGAGAAGAGAATAAGTTTGGGGCAGTGTTGTGTTTCCCTTGGCATGTGTATGGCATGGTCAGTATCCCTGGAGCTCTGGGCTTTGTGGTTTTCTGAACCCTAACCCTAGGCGTAACCCTGACCCTAAGCCTAGGTGGAGCCTAAAATATATGGGTGGGCTGAGGCAAGCACCAATCAGGAAGACAAGAATGCCACAAGGTTCGGACTGTGCGGCACTTCTGTTGGCATGCCTTTCGCATTGTCAGTGTCCTAGGAGCTCTGGGCTTTGTGGTTTTCTGAAGCCTAACCCTAGGCGTAACCCTGACCCTAAGCCTAGGTGGAGCCTAAAATATATGGTTGGGCTGAGGCAAGCACCAATCAGGAAGACAGAAAGGACGCAAGGTTAGAAATGTGTTGCACTCCCGTTGGCATGCCTTTCGCATTGTCAGTGTCCTTGGAGCTCTGGGCTTTGTGGTTTTCTGAACCCTAACCCTAGGAATAACCCTAACATTAACCCTAACCCTAACCCTAGACACAGCCAGAAATCGGGCATTGGGCTGTGTCAAGTTGCAAACAGAAAGAAGAGAAGAGAATAAGTTTGGGGCAGTGTTGTGTTCCCCTTGGCATGCCTATTGCATGATCAGTATCCTTGGAGCTCTGGGCTTTGTGGTTTTCTGAACCCTAACCCTAGGCGTAACCCTAACCCTAACCCTAACCCTAGACAAAGCCAGAAATCGGGCATTGGGCTGTGGCAAGTTGCAAACAGAAAGAAGAGAATAGAATAAGTTTGGGGCAGTGTTGTGTTTCCCTTGGCATGTGTATGGCATGGTCAGTATCCCTGGAGCTCTGGGCTTTGTGGTTTTCTGAACCCTAACCCTAGGCGTAACCCTGACCCTAAGCCTAGGTGGAGCCTAAAATATATGGGTGGGCTGAGGCAAGCACCAATCAGGAAGACAAGAATGGCGCAAGGTTTGAACTGTGTCACACTCCCGTTGGCATGCCTTTCGCATTGTCAGTGTCCCTGGAGCTCTGGGCTTTGTGGTTTTCTGAACCCTAACCCTAGGCGTAACCCTAACCCTAACCCTAACCCTAGACACAGCCAGAAATCGGGCATTGGGCTGTGTCAAGTTGCAAACAGTAAGAAGAGAAGAGAATAAGTTTGGGGCAGTGTTGTGTTTCCCTTGGCATGTGTATGGCATGGTCAGTATCCCTGGAGCTCTGGGCTTTGTGGTTTTCTGAACCCTAACCCTAGGCGTAACCCTGACCCTAAGCCTAGGTGGAGCCTAAAATATATGGGTGGGCTGAGGCAAGCACCAATCAGGAAGACAAGAATGGCGCAAGGTTTGAACTGTGTCACACTCCCGTTGGCATGCCTTTCGCATTGTCAGTGTCCCTGGAGCTCTGGGCTTTGTGGTTTTCTGAACCCTAACCCTAGGCGTAACCCTGACCCTAAGCCTAGGTGGAGCCTAAAATATATGGGTGGGCTGAGGCAAGCACCAATCAGGAAGACAGAAAGGACGCAAGGTTTGAACTGTGTCACACTCCCGTTGGCATGCCTTTCGCATTGTCAGTGTCCTTGGAGCTCTGGGCTTTGTGGTTTTCTGAACCCTAACCCTAGGCATAACCCTAACCCTAACCCTAACCCTAGACACAGCCAGAAATCGGGCATTGGGCTGTGTCAAGTTGCAAACAGAAAGAAGAGAAGAGAATAAGTTTGGGGCAGTGTTGTGTTTCCCTTGGCATGTGTATGGCATGGTCAGTATCCCTGGAGCTCTGGGCTTTGTGGTTTTCTGAACCCTAACCCTAGGCGTAACCCTGACCCTAAGCCTAGGTGGAGCCTAAAATATATGGGTGGGCTGAGGCAAGCACCAATCAGGAAGACAAGAATGGCGCAAGGTTAGAACTGTGCAGCACTTCTGTTGGCATGCCTTTGGCATTGTCAGTGTCCTTGGAGCTCTGGGCTTTGTGGTTTTCTGAACCCTAACCCTAGGAATAACCCTAACCCTAACCCTAACCCTAACCCTAGACACAGCCAGAAATCGGGCATTGGGCTGTGTCAAGTTGCAAACAGAAAGAAGAGAATAAGTTTGGGGCAGTGTTGTGTTCCCCTTGGCATGTCTATCGCATGGTCAGTATCCCTGGAGCTCTAGGTTTTGCGGCTGTCTGAACCCTAACCCCAGGCGTAACCCTGACCCTAAGCCTAGGTGGAGCCTAAAATATATGGGTGGGCTGAGGCAAGCACCAATCAGGAAGACAGAAAGGACGCAAGGTTTGAACTGTGTCACACTCCCGTTGGCATGCCTTTCGCATTGTCAGTGTCCTTGGAGCTCTGGGCTTCGTGGTTTTCTGAACCCTAACCCTAGGCGTAACCCTAACCCTAACCCTAACCCTATACACAGCCAGAAATCGGGCATTGGGCTGTGTCAAGTTGCAAACAGAAAGAAGAGAAGAGAATAAGTTTGGGGCAGTGTTGTGTTTCCCTTGGCATGTGTATGGCATGGTCAGTATCCCTGGAGCTCTGGGCTTTGTGGTTTTCTGAACCCTAACCCTAGGCGTAACCCTGACCCTAAGCCTAGGTGGAGCCTAAAATATATGGGTGGGCTGAGGCAAGCACCAATCAGGAAGACAGAAAGGACGCAAGGTTTGAACTGTGTCACACTCCCGTTGGCATGCCTTTCGCATTGTCAGTGTCCTTGGAGCTCTGGGCTTTGTGGTTTTCTGAACCCTAACCCTAGGCATAACCCTAACCCTAACCCTAACCCTAGACACAGCCAGAAATCGGGCATTGGGCTGTGTCAAGTTGCAAACAGAAAGAAGAGAAGAGAATAAGTTTGGGGCAGTGTTGTGTTTCCCTTGGCATGTGTATGGCATGGTCAGTATCCCTGGAGCTCTGGGCTTTGTGGTTTTCTGAACCCTAACCCTAGGCGTAACCCTGACCCTAAGCCTAGGTGGAGCCTAAAATATATGGGTGGGCTGAGGCAAGCACCAATCAGGAAGACAAGAATGGCGCAAGGTTAGAACTGTGCAGCACTTCTGTTGGCATGCCTTTCGCATTGTCAGTGTCCTTGGAGCTCTGGGCTTCGTGGTTTTCTGAACCCTAACCCTAGGAATAACCCTAACCCTAACCCTAACCCTAACCCTAGACACAGCCAGAAATCGGGCATTGGGCTGTGTCAAGTTGCAAACAGAAAGAAGAGAAGAGAATAAGTTTGGGGCAGTGTTGTGTTCCCCTTGGCATGTCTATCGCATGGTCAGTATCCCTGGAGCTCTAGGTTTTGCGGCTGTCTGAACCCTAACCCCAGGCGTAACCCTGACCCTAAGCCTAGGTGGAGCCTAAAATATATGGGTGGGCTGAGGCAAGCACCAATCAGGAAGACAGAAAGGACGCAAGGTTTGAACTGTGTCACACTCCCGTTGGCATGCCTTTCGCATTGTCAGTGTCCTTGGAGCTCTGGGCTTTGTGGTTTTCTGAACCCTAACCCTAGGCGTAACCCTAACCCTAACCCTAACCCTATACACAGCCAGAAATCGGGCATTGGGCTGTGTCAAGTTGCAAACAGAAAGAAGAGAAGAGAATAAGTTTGGGGCAGTGTTGTGTTTCCCTTGGCATGTGTATGGCATGGTCAGTATCCCTGGAGCTCTGGGCTTTGTGGTTTTCTGAACCCTAACCCTAGGCGTAACCCTGACCCTAAGCCTAGGTGGAGCCTAAAATATATGGGTGGGCTGAGGCAAGCACCAATCAGGAAGACAGAAAGGACGCAAGGTTTGAACTGTGTCACACTCCCGTTGGCATGCCTTTCGCATTGTCAGTGTCCTTGGAGCTCTGGGCTTTGTGGTTTTCTGAACCCTAACCCTAGGCGTAACCCTGACCCTAAGCCTAGGTGGAGCCTAAAATATATGGGTGGGCTGAGGCAAGCACCAATCAGGAAGACAGAAAGGACGCAAGGTTTGAACTGTGTCACACTCCCGTTGGCATGCCTTTCGCATTGTCAGTGTCCTTGGAGCTCTGGGCTTTGTGGTTTTCTGAACCCTAACCCTAGGCGTAACCCTAACCCTAAGCCTAGGTGGAGCCGAAAATATATGGGTGGGTGTTGGGGTTTTAGTTTAGTCTTAGGTTTTTTTCTGTTAAAGGAATTTTCTCCCATATGCATGTTGCTAGGGGACAAATAGCTGTACTTAAGAAAGACAAAAAGGGAGTGGGGCGGGCCTGGCTACTTTTTTTGTCTACACCTGGGTGTGGGGGCAGTTCGCTTAGAGCGTCCGGAGAGAGAAGCTGCAGAGAAAGGAGCTGCTGCTTCTTCTTTTTGGCCGTTCTTCTCTTCCTGCTGGAAACAACGCCGGGACCCCAAAAGCCGCTTTCCCTGCCCTGCTGGAGGCCGAGCTGTGGCTGCCCTGCCCCGCTGCTGCTGCTTCGAGCTTTTGCTACGCTGTAGCCCTGCTCGCCCTGCCTGCCTGGGCACCCGTGGGGTTCTCCCATCTGGATACATCTCGCCTGCCACCCGGGATTTGCGTTCGTCCCTGCCGCTCTAGCCTGCCGCTTTAGCCTGCCGCTCCTGCCTGCCGTTCCCAGCCTGCTGCCCCTGAGAGCCTGGGATCGGCTGCCCAGGGGTTTGTGAAGCCTTTGTTCCTTCCCTTCCCGGGATCCCAGGCCGCCATTGCCCGCGTGTTTCCCGAGCTCGCTCCGGAGCGCCCCCTGCAGCCGCGGGGGAACCATCGCACCTGCCCTGCTCACCGGGAGCCGCCAGCGCCCCTGCCGGCTGCGAGCGGAACTGCACCCGAGGGGAAATAGCCTGACAGCCGAGAAGGCTGGCACTGGGTTTGTGTGTGCTGTTACTGTCATAGTTGTTGTTGTTTTGTTTGACTGGTTATATACATATACATATATATATATATATATAGTAAAGAACTGTTATTCCTATTTCCCACATCTTTGCCTGAAGGCCCTTGATTTCAAAGTATAATAACTTGGAGGGAAAAAAGGTTATATCTGCCACTTCAGGGAGGGCTTCTGCCTTCCTTAGCAGACACCTGTCTTTCAAAACCGGGACAGATCTTGGCGCCCAACGTGGGGCACGAGGGCATTAAGAGAGAGAGGTGAAAAAAAAGGAATAACAGTTCTTGGATAACTTTATTTTGTGTGCCAGATATAGGAACCTTGTTAGGCTGCACTATGTGGTCTAGTTTACCCTGGTTCGGGTGGCATGTGGCCGTGGCTATATTCTTCCCCTTTGCAGCTCCTTACTTGAATATGGGTCCTCTGACTAAGGCTACCATTGCTGTTATCCAGCTTGCGTTATGGGTCGAGAAGGTGAGGAATTCATGGGTTTTTAGCTTCCTCCGGAATGTGGGCACATGGATAAACGGCTATCACACACTGAGCACATGTTTTTGGGGTTATGTTAACAATGGTACCTTCTGTGAGGAAATGACACCAGGGGAAGTTTTCCCCCAACCCCTCAACCAGTTCTTTGGGCCCACCCCATCAATTTTCGAAGGGTTTAAATTCCCTCTGAATATTAACCATCTGCTGCTGATAGGCCTACTCTATTTAGCACTCAAGGATAAGTTGAGATTGGCTTGGATATCTACCCGGACACCAGCCCCAGAGACTAGAGATCCTGCCCCAGAACCTGACATGGCCCCAGAGAGTAGAGTTCCTACCCCAGAGCCGGATCCTGCCCCAGAACCTGACATGGCCCCAGAGAGTAGAGTTCCTACCCCAGAGCCTGATCCTGCCCCAGAACCTGACATGGCCCCAGACACAAGAGATCCTACCCCAGAGCCCTATCCTGCCCCAGAACCTGGCACGGCCCCAGACACTAGAGACCCCGCCCCACAGACTGATACCGCCCAACAGCCCACCTCAGAAATGGACTACCCAAACTGGGTGGGGGTACTGGCAAAAGGGATGCAAGAGATGTGCCAAGAGATGGGTCAGGTGCGCAAGGAGATGTGCCAGGAAATGGGCCAGGTGCGCAAGGAGATGTGCCAGGAGATGGGCCAGGTGCGCCAGGAGATGTGCCAATTGCTAAGGGAATACACCTCCTCAGCTAGTGAAAAACCCTCTCCCTGCCCCAAAGAGGGTGAGTCCGATGGTGCAGCAGTAGAACCCACGGATGTTACAACCGTCCAGGCTTCAGCTGAACCACAAGGACAACCACAGCCAGCAGCAGTCGCCCCTGTGCAAAGGAGGAAGTGTAAGACCAAATCAGTAAGACCAGTTAATGATGATGGGCAACCAGGGCCCTCACAACCAGCAGGAGAGCCAGAGCCAGAAATCATCACTGAGTCCCTGTCGCACGACAGTCTCCGTGCTATGCGAAACGACATTGTGCGAAGGGGGCGTGAGCCTTATACCACCTGGCTGCTTCGGGTTTGGGACCTTATGGGCACAAGTGTGCAACTGGATAGTGGTGAGGCAAGGTATCTGGGATCATTGACCCAGGACCCAGGTGTGGACCAGGTATTTGTGAGGGAGCCAGGGCCCCTTTCTCTCTGGGAGCGGCTCTTAATGAGTGTGAGAGAAAGGTTCATTCACAAGGAAAGAATGCAGGAGTACCATCATAGAATGCAGTGGAAGACACTCGAGCAAGGGATCCAACAGCTAAGAGAGGTGGCAATATTAGAGGTACTCTTTGGGAGGGATGGACAGCATGATAATGACCCCGATAAGGTCAGGTGCACAGGACAGATGATGTGGAACCTGGCAAGGCTAGGGCCATCGCAATACACCACCTTCATTGCAACGATTGATGCTGACAATACCCGAGAAACCGTGGGCTCTGTTGCCAGCAAGCTCAGGCATTATGACAGCATGATCAATGGCCCGCTGAAAGCTCATGTCTCTGCTGTGGTCCAGGACCTCAAAGAGGAGATGAAGGAGATGAGGAAGGAAATGAGGGAGGAGATGAGGGAGGAGATGAGGGAGGAGATGAGGGAGGAGATGAGGAGGGTCAGTGTGGCACCAGTGCGAGTCACAGGCCCCCAAGTCAGAGCCCGTCGTCCCC